>NC_052613.1:33121402-33292009 GCF_016545825.1 Eucalyptus grandis
AAGACACAACGAATTGAGGTTTTCAAGGATTTTAATCGACGTAGGTAGAGAGGTGAAAGATAAGCAAGTCAAGTCCAAGACTTGGAGCTTCTCCATAGATTCAAAAAATGACTCAGGAAATTTGAGAGACTTGTTGGATTCGGATAACAGAAGCATCTTCAAGTTTGGGCAATCTAATTTCTCTGGAAGCTCATCAATGCCCACAAAACGGAAGGATATTGCAGTGCATTTGCTGAGCTCATCCTTTGACCATTCTTTAAACCCATAATCTTTCCTCCCGATCAAGGCCTTCCAGTCTATGGAAGTAATAGAGATGGCCATGTCAACAAATATGTCATGCATTTTGAGGTCTTCTATGTCATCACCATCTAATAACAAAGAAGAGTTCTGCAAGGAACGTAAATCCATTACCAACCTATCTCTAGCGCTTTCGATGGTCATGCTGAATTGTTTGTATAAACCCAAACCCATGCAGTAGGGAAGGGTACACCTCAAGAGAATACTGCTAGAGTCTAGAGCACAAACCAAAAACAATTTTCTGATCCTCTCATCTCCTAAGTCATTGTAATTTTGTTCAGCTATTGATTTTACATCCGACACGTCTCTATGGGTCGAAGCATTCCTCCATGCAGCCAACTCTCCGTGTTTCAACCTTTTTGCCGATGAAACAATCAAAAGTGGCAAGCCTCCACAATTCTTGACCACTCCATTTACCCAGGGTTTAATATCAAGATCATTAATTATATTCCCCACTGTCCTTTCAAAAAGTCTACGCGCTTCTCCATGCTCTAACTCATTGAGTCGGAACTCCTTGTCAGAGCCCATATCAGTACGTAAAACATCTCGATTTCTAGATGTTAGCAATAGCTTGCAGCCTCTTACTTTATTATCAAATCCACAAGGGATTCCAACTTCGTTCAACTTCAGCTTCTTCCACAAATTATCTAAAATTATGAGAATGTTTTTTTGAGAATTACTCTCTAACCTCTTGTGCAAAAGATCTGCTCTCCCACGAGCAGTTTCCTCATTCATTATCTTTAGACCCAATGCATAAGCGATTTCTCCTTGGATTCTTCTTAGATCTGGATTGCGTGATACATCTTCTGTGACAACCACATCAAATAGCTTCTCTTTCTTTGCTTGCCTTTCGATATTTGCCAAAAGCTTGGATTTGCCTACCCCACCTGGTCCATACACCCCAACCACACATACCTTGTCATCAGCTATAGCCTTAATTACCGTCTCTGCAAACGAAGCCCTTGACTCCGAGACATCTTCATCATTGTCGGCATATGCAGCAGCGGAAGTGAGAGCAGTGATTCCTATCGGAGGATCTTCGTAGTGGACAACCGGGAAGTTATTTTTCTTATGGAGTTCTTGAATGACTTGAGTCATCTTCTTCACCTTCCTGCCAATTGAATGGCGCACCACGGGTTTGGGAAGCCACCCACGGAAACAAGCATTTTTGGCACTTTCGCCATCTCTTAATAGGTTTTCTGCTTCCTCAGCCTCCTTCTTCACATTTTCCAGCCAAACCTTAACATCAGGGAATATAGGTTTACAGTCAAACACGGCTTTGTCGACGGAGGATTGCACCCTATCCCTTGCGTTCTTCAGATCATTGACTTCTTTCTTGAGATCTTCAACATAGCTCTTGTAGGACAGGACGTACCCAAATTGACGTCCGATGGGAGCAAACAGGTACTCACCGAGTTTCGACACAAGATTTGATGCAATGGAGGTAGCAAATGCGTCACACATTTTTTCTGCTTTAATTTCCAGAAATCCCTTTTCCCTCCACCTCCCTCTTTTGTTCCTCTTGTCGTTGCCTCCTTTTATTATTTGCTTAAAGAAATGGGTGTGAAGGAAACTGAACAAAGAAAAGAACTAATCATTCGGTGTATGAAAAGAAAGGAAGAGCAAAGTCATAAAACAACGAGAACTGTGAAACAAAACCAGAGGGGAGAGAGAGAGAGAGAGCCTTGAGTGTACGGAAGCAATAGTAATGTAAATAAACAGGGAGACTGAGGAATATCAGCAAGAGCAATTTAGAATCAGATTGAGGATGAAAACAGAATCGAAGAAAAGAAAGACATCGGCACAACACAAACTGAAAAGAAGGAGCATTTGATGGGAAAATTCGGTTGCTCCTTGGCTCACCGCACTCGGTGCACCGAAGTAACACGTTACTGGTCTCTGTGGACGATTTGCAGACGATCTTGCGAGGACAGACAACACGTTACTGGTCAACCACGTGCAGTAGAAGGATAAATTTCTTTCATTTATTTTTTCTATTATCCTTTTTTTCTTTATTTAGTTTCTTGATAATGGGGATGACTCTTCGAGGGCTTCAACAAATTTTGCAGACTCCGCCACAATTCCACGCTCCCATAGTGTTTCCGCGAGAAAGTTTAAGTGCGTTCCAATTTAGGACTTTTAATTATTGACCGATAGAATTATTTAGAACTTTTTCCCAATATTTTAAAGCTTGAAACATTTCTTTGTGTGTTCATGATTTACAAGAAATCAATAAGTACATTTTGAAAAAAAAAATTCGATAACTGTTACTTGTTGTGATGTTTGTACCATCCATTACTCGGACTTGAGTATGGAAGAGGTTACAAACAATTATTAGAGCACAGCAGATCTTTTTAATTTATTAAAAGAGATTTTTTTTTTTTTTTTTTTTTTTAAAGTGGCTACATCTAAATTTGACATATTGTGAATTGAAGAATAAAGTCACACCAAGTAAAGGTTCAGATCTTTTTATCTTATTTTACATAAAAGAGATGTGGGGAAGTTACCACCTCCTCTTTAATTTGATACAAACCTCCTATCATCAATTGACCAAGATAGCCTTCTACCTTCGGAAAACAAGGTTAACCACCAATTCACCCACTTTTTTCTCTCCCATATGTTCTCTTCGCCTTCTATGTTTATAGTTAATTGACTAAAATTTCCTTCTCTGTTTGAAAATCAATTGAACATTAATCAACCATACTTTCTGTAAATTATGATGGATTAATTTTTGTAAAATTGGTAATTCTGTAATTTTTGTCCTTAAACTACTTTACTTGGATTTCTTTTTCTTTTTTTTGGTCAGAACTACTTTACTTAGATTGTTAATTCTTTAATGTAGCTTTTCAATTCTTCTACTTTTTGTCCTTAAATTATGATGACTTGAGGCATTTTTATACAGAGCACTACCAAGTCCTACTTTTTGGCTTGAGCGAAGTTTTATCACTGCGATTCTGTGACTTCTGTCCAACTTGCCCACATAAATAATTGCAAATGACCATCAAACAAAGACAAACAAAACAAGGCGACAAAAATTCAGGACTTCATGAGTGGATTTGTGATTGCGGCCATTCCTTTTCTTTTATGTTGTTTCTTTTTGCCGTGAGATGATAGAGATGGTGAGGACGAGCAAGACGAGGGTAGACACCCCGTCTCGAGTGAAGCTGCGAACGGCGCTTTCTCCATGGTCGCCTTTGCGGACTATGTTTCGTGGAAAAACTGATTATATCGTCGGCTACTGGAGTCGAAAAGAGCACCAAGAGCGACGGGACGGCGGTTGCGGCCATGCTTATCTCGATGCCAGCGTGGCCACCACCGCCGGACACAGCCCCTTCCCCTCTCACTGCTTCCAGTTTCGTTTTATTCTTTTCTTTTAGAGAAAACATTCTATTTTGTGTTTAAAATTATTTATTTCACTTTTTTTTTTTACTTTTTTATTATAAAAAGACATGTCAACTTATATGTAAGCGTATTTGTCAACTGCACGTAATTCATTTGGACGGAAAAATAATGGTGGCCATTTGTATCCCTCCATTACAAGTGAGTGCTTTTTTTAGACATTTGAAATGCCTAGTCATTTTTGTCCATTTGATGTATATATCTTACAAACCCGTAATTTTCATTCAAAGAACCTTCTCGTCCTAAATAAAAGAGCACGAAAAAGTTGATTTTTCCTTATTTAATATATTTTTTTTGTATAAACAAGAAGTACTTAAACTTTTGAAGTTTTTAATCCAAAAAAAAAAAAAAAAAACTTTTGAAGTATGACTAATCCACGTGAACGCATGTAAATCATCCAATCGATGTACATCGAGACTTACAAGACACTTTTTAAAAGCATTTTTTTAGGAAGAGATATAGGATAATTTGGGTTCATGGTTCTAAAAGTTGAACTTATCTGCTGCGTCACCTATTGGGTAAGTGGAAAGAACCTTAATCTCGAGAAACCCCTTTGAAAATGTATGCGGCACCATCACTGGCTAGATTGGAGACGAAAGGAGTTATGAGGCATAACCAAGTCAAAACATAATAGTAATAATTTCTTCGGTGCCCTATACATTTTCTCGCACTTGTCTGGATGATCCAATAGATTACTCATTAATTACTCTATGTTTGAAAATATTTAGCTGAATAGACGTTGGTAGTTAGGAACTTCCACTGTCGTTGTAAATGTTAAAGCCTATTTTAGTTTACTGCATGGAGTCATGCGCTTCTGTCAGTTAATTTGGCTCTTTTAACAAGAAATGCAATTTACTTAAATCATCTGAGAGCTTAGTATAATCATTTTCCTTAAATCTAAAAAAAAAATCGCTTGAAAATCGGCAATACAAAATCAGACATTTGGGATAAAAAGGAAGTATTCAATGATTCACAAAACAAGAAATCGTGTTTCAATTGGCAATGGTCATGTGAGGGGGAGAATATCTGGTGCACACGTGAGGTGGAAAATAAACAAAATCCCACACGACATACTTGGAGTGAATTGAAAGCGGTCGGAGTAATTGGCAATACCTTATTAACTCATAAATTTACTAAAAGAGGTGCATGTTTATTGGGAGGGAAGAGAACCAAAAAGAGTGGATTATGTTCAACGTCAAATGGGTGGCAAGATGACATCCTAAATAATCCGGGGTTATCAACCTCCACCCTTCATAATTATGTTTTATAATTCAATGAATGCATTAAATTAATTGGCAAATTCAAGATCGTTTTCTCTCCTCTCTCTTTTCCCATGGTCTTCTTCAACCTTCAACCATGGGGAGGGTTTGAGCTAGTCTCACCCTCCCCTCTCTCTTTTGTTGATTTTGTTTGTGTTTATTGTTCTTTTCTTACTTTTTCTTCTCTCCCAATTTAGATTTGGGAGTTCTCTTCTCCCGGTCTAGTTCTTGATTTGAGAGTTTGAACTCTCTTGATCTAATTCTAAATTTGGACGCTATTCTCTCCCGATTTAGATTTAGGAGTTTAATAAATATGCTTTTGGGGATTCAATGCCCATGTGCTCTATTCGTGTTCGTGTATAGGTTCTCTACCTCTAGTATCAATGATAATCGCAAAAGTTTTGGCATCTTGTTAAATTACAAAGATTTGTTCATCCACAGGTTAGACCTATATTTATTTAGCCTATTATGGCAACTTACGATGGTGTAGAGGAAATCGAATCCAGGCACGCACCACTAACTGGCAACGCCATAATTATTGAAGAATGAATTTTTGGCGTGTGCTCATCACTGACAAAGACACAAGATCCAATGACCGGCCACCGATTTTGTTTGACAGATTTGTTTGTGTGGTACGAGTTTGTGATTAACTTTGCAATTGCTCCATCAATCCTCCTTGTGTTATGGATTTGACTTTGTTTTTCAGTATTTGTGCTCTATTTCAATTTGTTTTGTCATGAAGGTTATGTACTTTTGCATCCTTTTGAGTAATGAATACAATTTTCTTTCGACCAAAAGAAAAAATTCAAGATCTTTTTATCGGTCATGTTAAAAAAAAAAATGGACACGCCTTTTTGATTCATTAGATTTAACTAAAGCAAAAGGTTTCAATCAACAAAATTTTGTTGGATGGTCATATCCTTGCTCTTCTATTCTTTTCCTTTGGAGTATCATTACTCATTAGTGATTAGGAAGCTCACACAAGCCACAACAAAACCTAAAGTGTTACCTGATGTGTTATTTTAACATATTAGATTCTTTTTTTCCAATTCATATAATAGAATAGAATGTCAAAAAGTTACATTTATCATATTTTAAATTTTTATCATTTGTTCTTTCATCACTTATCAATTGAGGTTGTGAGGTAGATGGAGCCTCAACAAGTTGGGCCCTATGTTGTTAGATAATGTAGTGATGTGCTAAGCATAATAAAATACAAGCATCAA
Source organism: Eucalyptus grandis (assembly GCF_016545825.1). NCBI lineage: Eukaryota > Viridiplantae > Streptophyta > Magnoliopsida > Myrtales > Myrtaceae > Eucalyptus > Eucalyptus grandis. Next base: position 33,127,584 of record NC_052613.1, read on the forward strand.
GTCAAGAAGACATAAAATATGTTGCAATTTATATTTTACTCGTTTATTATCAATCGAGTAAGTTTGATTAGCATGTGTTTGCAAAGGTCTCTCTCTATCTCCACATGTTTGAAAACGTTTATTAGTGTGGGATCCTCTCGATTAGTAAACGGATAAAGAAGGTTTAAAACAACTTTGTCCAATTCCCTATGAATATAATCTTGCATTTTACTACGAGTAAAGCAGATGGAATTTTATAGGTTAAGAGCAAGGTTGTCCATTAAAGAAATTTTATGTATAGATATATGAACCAAAGCTGAAGGCCCTTAATTAAAGGTTTTCGCATACCCACCTTTCAAGAAAAAAACGAATGAGTTTTAGTCAGCCATTCGGCCTCTGATTATAGGCAATATTTTGAAAACAATATAAGCGGAGTAATAGTCGGTATGCGATTCCACTGTTTCAACCAGTCTAACTATTTATACCAATCAGTTTAAATATAAAAAGTGCAGTAATAACAATAGATGCAATATTTTGAAAAGGGAAATTGAAACAAATAGTCTTTTAAATTTGACCCAATGTGTAATGTCATATTAGACTTCTAATTTGTTTTATATGTTCCTTAAAATATTCGTAAATGTTCCATGTTTTAAACTTGCAATTTGTTTGATCTAATCTCTCAACTTTGCATGATAAAGTCAAATTAATTCTTCCGTAGCATTCACAAGTTTTCATTATTACACTATTTGTCATATTTTAGAATATATTTTCATTTTATTTCTTTTGCTAAATCCACAAAAGAAAATAATCTTTATATTCATTCTTTTGACCTTTTTATCTTTATAAATATTATTATAGTTTCATTTAAGTAAATTTAGTGACGCATAAAATCTTAGAGACACAAATATCGATGCATCTGAAATGAGTTTGTGTTGCAATTATTTCACCCATTTTGTTTCTTCTTCCACGTTTTTTTTGCTTTTGGGTTTTGTAGGGTAAAATCAATACAACCAAATTACCAAACAGAAAGGTTGAATGTGAAACAAGAGCTGATAGCATATGAAAAGTAGTTATATGATGACACACATACCAAGAGTGGCTTCACTGTAAGGATGCAAGGGATCCGAGATTTCTTGGCTTCATTGCTAATTTGTCTGCAAGATGGGTGAAGGGCAATGCAGGCCAAAACCAGTCCTGACCAGAATATACGTGGACATATCAACATGACGCAAAAACAAGTGGACCCCTGTTCAACTAATACAACTGTTTAGACCGACCAGTTGGAGTATAAAGAGTAAAGTAATAACCAATATATGTAATGATAATTTGAAAAGGAGAAATTGACACTTGTTTTTGCGTCATGCTGATATGTCCACGTATATTCTCCCTAAACTTAGGCCCAATGTGCAATATCATTATTGGACTTTTAATTCGTTCATGTGGTCTTTCAACTAATCCTAAATATTCAATATAGTCTCTAAATTTTCGATTTGTTCAATCTAGTCCCTTAACTTTCCATGACAAAGTCAATAAATTATTTAATACTATTAACAAATTCTCATAATTATACTATTTTCAAGATTTTCAAATATATTTTCATTTCGACCATTTTCCTAAACAAATAGATGATATCCATTTACTATCTTTTTACCTTCTTTTTTTTTTTTTTTTTGGGTGGGTTATTCTTGCCATTATGTTTTAGTGTCTTAAATATCTAGAAATGATACTTTTCCTATCAATTGTAATAGCCCGAATTGTCAAAATGTGCGTGAGTAGAGACGCGCTAATTTTCAAAGTTCAGCCTACTATTTTCAAGTCGCATATAACACTAATAAAAAAAAAGACGGTTAATAATGATGTCATACAATCATCATTTTAAGGAAATATAAAATCTTAAGAGAGATACATATTGGTACCCCTGAAATGAGTTTATATTGCAGTTATCTCACCCTTTTTTTTTCTTCTTCATTTTTTTCTGCTTTTATGTTTTTTTCTAAGGTTGAATCAATGGAACTAGATTACCAAACAAAATGGGTGAAAGTGAAACAAGTGCTGATAGCCCACAAGAATTAGACATATAATGACACACATACAAGGAATGGCTTTACCGTCAGGATGCAAGGGGAACCGAGAATTTTTTGTTATCTGCAAGATGGATGAAGGGCAATGCAATGCAAACCAAAACCAGTCCTAATAACACCAAAATATAAGTGGACATATCAGTATGAGACGAAATAAGATGTCACCGTGGTGGAAGAAAGCAGCAGGGAACTTAAAAATCATGGAAGAGAAAATGCAATGGAGAAAGATGTTTCGATACCTTCAGCTTCGACTTGGAACGGCTGGAGGATGAAAGGATTCTTTGCTTAGTCCTTGCAATGGGCCGATGACAGAGAGGGAAGAAAACACATATAATTGCCGAGAATATATTGGGACCAATATGTCTAAAGGGCAAGCACGTGGTTGGCCATTTTTATAGTGGGCACTTCTAACTCGGGACAAGCTGGCATTTGGTAGTCAAATCCTAAGCCTGACTTATTGGACTGGCAGGTATACACAATTTCACACGCCAAGTGCTGCCAAGCAAATCAAGAAAACAATTAGGGGCGAATAGGTAAATGTGTTGTTCTCGAGAAATGCTACATTGGCGATGTCCAGAAACTCTCTCACACACGGGAGCGCGCAACACAAATACCCATGTTCATTGTTCATCAACAAACTTGCGATTTAAAAGTTGATTAGTGGAGAAATGCATAATATTAGAGGGAAATGATGCGGACAGAAGATAACACGTGGTTCCCTCCAACTTGACCATATAAATAATTGCAAATCACTGACGGACACACACAAACAAAACAAAGCAACCAAAAATCGCATCTTCATCAATACTACTTGCAATTAAGAAATTGATTAGTTGAGAAATGTGTGTGATATTGAAGGAAATGACGGAGGAGGAACAGATATCACCAGTTATCTCGACCCCCTGAAGACATTCTCAACTCAAGTTGAGATGTAACCTGTCGTTTCAGACTTGTTAACGGCAAAGACCTCAATGTCTGTCTTTTCTCATTCTTGATGGCACGGGCACTTGTTTTCGTTCTTTTTCATTGACCCCACTATTGTGACTTAGACATAACAAGTCGTTAACAGAAGGTGGTCGCCAGTGGCCACGTTGGGTTGGAGTGTGATTTGAAGTTCTAACTTAATATGCGGGCCAAATCCATAAAAAAAAAATTATGTATCATAAAGGGATAAAATTATTCTCCCATCTAAATATCCTTCTTGGGTCTCTTTGTGATTAGACCACGTGGCCATGGAAATCGAAGTGAAAAGGACATTTACGACTGATGAATGATGTAACCCCACTCATCACGGAGAAAATAGTGGGTGGTCCGGGACCACCACGTCAGCGTGGTCCCGGACCACTCACGCGACGTCACGTGTATGGGGAGGGGACAAAGGACCGAAACTGGGCCCACTTCTCTAACGCTCTCTCTCCTCTTTCTCTCTTTGTCCCCTCCCCATACAAGTGGCACTGCGTGAGTGGTCCGGGACCACGCTGACATGGCGGTCCCAGATCACCCAATATTTTCTCCTCATCACGTGGTCTGGTATTCTGTGTCCAGACCACAAAGTCGCAAGGGACCATTGGACAAAGACCCAAAAAAAAAAAAAAAAAAAGCCAACAATTATGGTGTGGCATCCCTTTAAGTGAGACGTTTCCCCCGAACCATTGTCGGGTTTCGATTGACAAGCAACAATTCATAAGAGCTCGCCATAAGATTCATCTGGAAAGAGGCCAACATTCTTTTTCAAAACGTAATTAGTGAAGAGCCCGATTAATAACATCTTGATCGTCCTATACAGTTTTGAAAAGGTTTCAGAGAAAAACTTAAAGGATTAATACCCCGAAAAATTCTAAACCGATATATTTATGACAAATTCACCTCAAATTAATTTATTTACTATGAAAAATCTCAAACTAGAAACCTATGATAAATTTACCATGACTAATCATAAAAAAACTTAAATTAGTACATTTATAACAAATTTACTCAAAACTAATTTATTCAACCTCAGAAAACCCTAAATTGATAAATTTGTAACAAATATATCATTCGCTAATTTGGATTAATACTATAAAAAAATTACAAAAATTGTAAACTGTGACATAAAATCTCAAATTGATATACCAGTCAACTGTCATGTATCATTTAACTTAATAATTTGACAGTAAAATTTAACAAAAACTAACAAAAGGTAAATTTGTCACAAGTGTCTGCAGGTTGGGGTAAATTTGTTGAAATATACTAGTTTAAGGTTTTGGTGGTCAAAAAATAGTTTGCGATAAATTTGTCACAAGTGTACAAATTTTGGATTTTTCAGGGTATAAATCCAAACTTAAAATGATGACGTTTCTTTAATATATGAAGACAAAATAATTGGCTTAGTCCTAAATAAATATCTCATCAGCATTTTCATTTAGAGGCTTTTTGTTTCTCTTTTTTTTTCTTCTTTTTTTTTCTCCATTCATTTTGTTCTTCCTCGTTCATCGGAAAACTCTCAGGTTCATCTTTTTCCTAAAAAAATTGATACTTGATTAGGCTTTCACCGGACACTAATAATTTCCAAAAAAAAAAAAAAGAAAGAAAAAGAAAAAAATCACACCAACTTATTTGCACAAGAGAACTCAATGTGCCCTCCACGGTTTCTCTTCCTCCATGCCTTGCCCTTTCTTCTACGATCAACAGCGACGACATGTGTGTCTGCTGTATTCAGAAAATTTTAAAAAAGAAAGCACAATGACGTGTGCATTTCCCATGATCTTGTTCCTTCATCTGCGTGTCGATCCTGGAATGCTTCAAATGCCAAAAACGAGGTTTGATTGAAAACTGAAACTCGCATATCCAAGCTCATCGATGTCCACTTCAATGGTTTCCTCCGATCTCCTCTACCTCCTCCCCTTCTATCTCTCCGCCACCATTCACGTCCTCAAGAACCTTCTCTCACATCTCATGACCTCCACAAGAAGCCACTTCTTATCGCTCATTGATACATTTCTGTCACTAACGCTCAGTCCAGGCCCAAGCCGTCATCGTCGATGAAAAAGAAGATGGTGAATAGAAAAGAAAAAAAGAAAAAAAGAAAATCCCTAGACGTAAATGCCTAGAGCAAAGCTTGGAACTATTTTGAAATTAATTTTTTTACTTCATGCTCTTCTTTGAGACAAAAAAATCCACTTCGAATTCTTATTTAAAATACTCTTACTTTAATTCATTATTGAAAAAAAAATTCTACATTTTAACACACTAGTTTGCTGAATAATTCATTGAGTGCTTGGTGTGATCACTTTCCTTAATTCAAGACAACAAAGCCTAGAGAATTACTAAAACAGTCTTAAACTTAACTTAATTCAATTATAAATTTTTCTATATTAATTCAACCCTAAATTTTTTATAATTGTATAAATTCAATTTATCTCGTCAAATTTGGCCAAGTGAACGCAGCCTGCCTGGCCAATAATTTTTCAATGATATTTTTTGAATTTTTTATTAATTTTTTGAATTTTATTCTTTTCCTTTTCTTTTTCCATTCTTTTTTCTCTTCTTCCTCTTTTGACTCTGTTCCCCGCAGTGGCCGGCGAGGGCGAGGGTGAGGGCCACGAAGTCCTCGCCGACCGCCGGCGAAAGTTGGGGCCCTCGCCCGGCCTAACCCACCCTCGCCGGCGGCCTCGCCCGCGGATTGCGAAGAAAGCGAGAGCAGAACGAGGAAATTCGACGCCAGGACGAGAATCGAGCCTTGAAGCAGGGACGCGAGCAGAATTCGGATCACAGGCAGAGCCGGAACATTTCCAAGAAAGCGACGCGATTTCGGCGAAACAGAAAAAACCACACGCACTCACCCACCTGCGAGTCCTTGGAGAATGGTTTGGGAAATCGAGGCGAGGAGCGAGAGATTATGGAAGAGAGAGGAAGGGAGAGAAAGATTCGAGGGGATGGAATGCAATGGAGGAGATCGAATGGTGCTAGCCGAGAAGAGGAGGAAGAAGACAGTGAAGAGCGAGAGATTATGGAAGAGAGGAAAGGGGACTTCCTCCTCCTTCGAGAGGCCGGCGAGCCTCGCCAGCCGTGGGCGAGGCCGCTGGCAAGGGTGGGTGAGGCTGGGCGAGGTCGCGGCCCTCGTCCAATGGCCAGCGAGCCTCGCCAGAGCCTTGCCGGTCAGAGGCTCGCCGGCCACAGCGAGAAAAGAAGGCAAAGAGGAAGAAGAGAGAAAAGAAAAGGAAAAATAAAAAATAAAAATAAAAAATAAATTGAAAAAGTAATAAAATATTATAAAAATTACTATATTAGCGTGAATAGGACGGCGCAGGCTGACTCAATTTAGTTAAATGAACTAGATTGGTAAAAGAATTTAGAATTGAATTGATATATTTATAATAAATTTTATTTTATTTTTTAATTTTTTCAACAGAACTTTTGAAGTGTTCTTTTATGAGGTGCTCGTGTGACGTGAAAGCAAATGCCACATTTGACATTTGGGATACAAAGAAGTACGCAATATTTTTTAAAAGAGGAGCTCGAGTATCATTTGACAATTGCTAAGCCCGGTTTGCGAGACTCACACGAGTCTCACATTGAATATTTGAAGTGAAGAGGATGGGAGCACGTAGCACGTGTCTGAGCGGACCCACTGTTCGGGTTTCTCTCTCATCTGGTTTATTCAACGTCCATCAATGGGCGAATAAAGATTTTCTCATGTTTCGAAGCAATTAGGAAGCCGGGTCTCAAAGGCCGCCGAAGATGAAGAAGTCGGAGACCTTCGCCACCCGTCCCGGCCGCACCAACCAGCAGCCGAGCCCGGTGACGGGCTGATCTCGAGTTCTGTAGTTCTCCAGACCCAGATCTGGATGAGCGGATCGCAAGCGACGCCGACGCTTGTCCATGGCCGTCGTCGGCATCCTTCGGAGAGATCTGGTCGGAGGAGGTGGTGGAGCTGCCGGAGGAGTCGTGGGAGGAGGTGGTGGCGAAGTGGGAGGTGGAGGAGGAGGCAAGGAGGGTACGGACCATGGAGAGGCGTGGGTAAAAGGTGGAGGGGGAAGAGCTGGCCTTGCAGAAGAGCTCATAGGCGACGCAAAGGGTGGACGAGGACCCCCGGGGAAGAGGGGGGGCCGGGGAAAACTTCTCAGAGAGATAAAAAGTGGCTGACGCGGAGGTTCGGGATCACTTAATATTTTCTATGTGAAGGATTATAATCAATTCTAAGCACATGGCGTATGCCATGTCCTCTATAAATTGAAGGAGAATCTTTTGGAACTGGCTACCTTTTAATATGGAAAATTCTAAATTAAACAAGAACAATCATCGAATAAAAGTCCATATATTTTTACTTTATATTAAAAAAATAAAAAGCAGGGCTATTTCCACCTCTTCTATAGCTTGATACACACATTTTATTATCAATTGACCAAAATATCAATTTATTATTAAGGAAAAAAACAAGATCAATCGTCAATTCATCCGCTTTTTTCTCTCATTTTTCTGTTCACCTTTCATGTTTATTATTAATTGACTAAAATATTCTTCTATGAGTAAAGATCAATTAATGATTAATTAACCATACTTTTTGTTTCTCATTGTCAACGTTGCTTCTCCCATCTTCTTTTTAAACTATGATGGATTAAATTTTGTAGTACTTTTAAGTTTGTAAGTTTGGTCTGTAAATACTAATTTGCTTAGATTGTTCATTTTTTCTAATGTAGCTAAACTATTCATCTTAATAGTAATAGGATGGCTTGAGGTAATTTTTACAATGTTCAAAAACTCTCTCTCTCTCTCTCTCTCTCTCTCTCTCTCTCTCTCTCTCTCTCTCTCTCTCTCTCTCTCTCATGCAACTCAGATACTCATGTTCCATTTTCATCAATGAATAACTTGCAATTAAGAAACTGATTAGTTGAGAAATGTATAATTCTATGGGAAAATGCTAAGGACAAAATTCATCATATAATTTTGTCCAACTTCCTTAGATAAATAATTGCAAATGACCATCAAACAAAGACAAAGCAAAACAATAGCAACAAAAAATCACAACTTATCGACACGTGTCTTGTTATAAAAAAAAATCGATTGGTTGAGAAATATCTTAAGGAAATGACAAAGAGAGACATATATCAACATATCTCAATCTTCCTGAAAATATGTTTCGATCACAGTCTAGATGGAGTCGATCATTTCCAACTACTCAATAGTGACCATCTTAATGTTTTCTTTCTTTCTTCATTCTCGATGGTACGGAAAGAAACAACCATTCTTTTTTCTTTTTTTCATGTTTTTAATTGACCACGCTATTGCGATTTGGAAAGAGCAAGTTGTTAACATAGAGGGCTGGGTTTCAATGGCCTCGGTGGGTTGGAATGCCATTTAAAGTTCTCACATATCTGGTGGGTCAACTCCGGAAGAAAGCATGTATTTACATGAAAGAAAGTAAGTATTTTTTTCCCTGGTGAATGAACATCGCCACTATCATCTTTTCCAACTAACCTAAGTGGCAAATGGCGCTCACGTGGTAAGCTGACTCGACATTTTTTATTATTGTAGAAGGCAAAAAGAAGATGATTTTGAACTTAAAACGAAAAATTATTATCGAAGAGAAACGAAAAGAAATAGAGTAACAGAATCTTGAAGCAAAACCAAATGTCACAGTTTTCTTTTCTTTCTTCTTTTCGATTTGAAGAAAAATGCAAACACAAAAGCAAAATATAGCGAACAATAGTAATGATTGAAGGGAAAACAAGGTCATATATCGGCCGTTATACCTACGAGAGAGAACATTAATCAAACAGTTTTAGAAGATGTGGAAGATTTTCCCTCAATGCAATACAAGGAGAGGGCTAGGGTGAGCGATTCAAGAGGCGCGAGCGCGAGCTTGCCTTTGTTGTCGTAGGTGTCATTATTGAGGCTAAGAGATTAATTGAGGCAAGACTTGCAAGCAGTCTCGATGGTGATAACTAGTGTCACTTGTGTTATTTCTAATTGAAAATCGCTAACATGATAGTCCAATTAACGTCGACTGTTTTATATAACAAGATTAACGTTGACATGAATAATTTTTACAATTTTACTTAAAATTTTCAAGTTTCCACTTTTCTTTCCTTTTCTTTTCTTTCTTTTTTTCTTTCTCTACCAGTTATTGGGTGGAAATTCGATAAATGAAATAAATAAAAGAAAAAAATTAAAATTTATAAAATTTCAAAAATTGGTCATGCTTGTGATTTCCAGTAACAATTGGCTAGATGGACTGCATGAAAATCGTTAAAATATTTATAACTAAATTTATAAAATTAAAATTTTAAAACTTAATTAGCAATCGTATAATCTTTTCAAAAAAATTTCGGACAATTTTTCTTTCTCATTTTTTAGCGATAAAAAACGGCCGATCCTGCTTACATGCAAGCGGTGTTTATCACATTGGTTGCCACGTAGGTTTATTTGGATAGAAAAGATAACAGGGGACATCTCCATCTCTATATTAAGAGTAAGTGCTTTTTTAGAAGACAAATGGAAAGGGGATCATTTTTGTCCCCTTTAATATTATGCGAAATTTTATCCATCCGGAATTTTCATCTAGGAAACGTCGTCCTAGATAAAGAAAATGATAATTTTGATTTGTCCTTATCTAATATTTTTGTTATAAAAATCATGGAGTACCTAAATTTTTAAAGTCAACTAATCCACATGAATAAATGTAAATTGGGACTTATCAAATACTTCTTGAAAGCATTTTGTTGGAAGAGATAAGGAAAACTCGTGTTCATTGTTCCTAAAAGATGAACAGATATGTAGCGTAATACATGGAGGGTTGAATGTCGAAATCAACTTAATTTTTTTAAACAGTTTAAAAGTATTCTGCAATACTAGTTTTCATTAGGTTGGAGAAACGTTCCATCATGAAAGGAATTATGAAGCGTGCCCAAGGAAAAAAGTCACAATTTGTTTGCAGTTGGAACTCGTAGGCGTGAGGAAACTTTCGAACCGAGTAATGCTATGGTCAACCTTCAGCAATCGAAAGAAGTATGCTTTCAAATTGGTCTTCTGCTAAGAGACGTTGTCTATTATTTGGTCTTTCACTAAATGACGCTGTACTCGGCACTTAGGTCTTTGGCAAAAAAGGAATCGATACGTACATTAGAGACAAGGTATTCATATAGGAAATTATGGGGTGGTGTGGTCCCGTGGGCTAAGACGTTACCCGCAAACCCATCCCATTTAATAAGGACATTTTTTATTTATTTATTAATGAGCAATAATTTACATTAGCTCTCCATAGGATGCCCCTTTCTCACTTAAACATGTGTGGGAAAAGACTAATATTTTACTATTAATTACTTCATCGTCATATATATTTTCTCAGACTAAAATGAATTTATTTATTAATTAGTCTATGTATAAAAATACATAGCTAGTCTGATGGCTCATAGTTACGAATCTCTCTCTCTCTCTGGACACTTCCAAATCAGTAATCCATTTGTGGATCCTCTCACATAGTATAAAGGACTAAGCAGGGTTAGAGCAATGATGTCCAAATCCCTGTGGAGATAACTTTCATATACCCTTGCACTTTACTTTGGCATCATCGGATGAAGCTTTAGTAAATTAAGAGCTAGCTCGTCCGGTAAAGAAAATTTTGTGTATAGATGCGAGAACCAAAGTTGAGGTCCCTTAAGTAAAGATTCTTGCCTATCCACCTTTTAAAGTCAACCATTCCGGTGGTCAAAGGTAAATGTTTTGAGAACTGCTCTAGAATGAGGATTGGTATGCGATTCCACCATGTCCAACCAGACCAACAGTTCATACCGATGGGTTCTGGATAGAATGAATGTATTAAGAAAAAGAAGCAACGTGTGTGACAATTATTTTTAAAAGGTAATGTGAATTTATATGCTTTAAAGGATGTAAAGTGTCCTGCGATGAGTAAAACTCAAATGTTTTTCATCTAATCAATTATAATAAACTAGAGAATGAAGGTGTGGCTTTTTTAGAGAATCAATATAGAGATAAAATTTACTATAATGGGATTTCTGTTTTAGAATAAGTTACCTTGAAATAGATCAAGTCATGTCTAAGTCTCAAAAGGCAATACGATCGGAGGATTAGCTTCACGCCTCAACCCGTAGTCATCAAAGTAACTATCTCAGAACAAGAAGGAGCATCTCGGTGATTTCTTAGGATTTGCATGGTGCTTCTTACCAATGCGGTTTCTCCTCTTCAAGCACAAGCCAAACAAAGCTTTACTTCTTCTCTTGCCCCCAAAGGATGAAAAAGTAATATGTGAATTTGTACTGCGCAACAAGTAAAACTCAAATATTTTTCATACCATCAATTATAATAAAACTAGAGAATGAAGGTGGGGCTTTTATGGAGGAACAATGTAGAGATGAAATTTACTATAATGAGTTTTGTGTTTCAGAATAAGTTACCTTGAAACAAATCAAGTCATGTCCAAATCTTGAAATGCAATACGGTCGGGCGATTAGCTTCACACCTTAACTTGTAGTCATCAAAGCAAATATCTCAGAAGAAGAAGTGTATCAGTGATTTCTCAAGATCAGTGTGGTGTTTCTTACCAATGTAGTTTCTCCTCTTCAAGCACAAGCGAAACAAAGCTTTACTTCTTCTCTTGCCCCCAAAAGATGAAAAAGTAATTTGTGAATCTGAATGCTTTAGATGATGTAAAGTGTCATGTGAACAAGTAAAACTCAAATGTTTTTCATCCTGCCAAATTTTAATAAACAAGAAAATGAAGGTGGGCTTTTCTAGAGGAGCAATGTAGAGATGAAATTTACTATATTGAGGATTGCGTTTCAGAATAAATTTTATTGAAACAGATTAAGTCGTGTCCGAATCTAAAAAAGAAATACAGTTGGAGGATTACCTTCATGCCTCAACCTAGAGTCAGCAAAGTAAATAACTCAAAACAAAAAGGAGCGTCTCGGTGATTTTCTTACCGGCGTGATTTCTCCACTTCAAGCACAAGCTCTCGCCTCCTAAAGTAAGCTCGAATTCTTCTCTTGCCCCGAAGGTTGAACCAGAAACGCTTGGTATATACGAAATCTTGTGATGGTTGCTTTTTTCAAAATGAGGCAAATTTACTTCTTTAACCCTTACCTTTTTTACCAAGACTTCCAAAACAATCCCTTCCTCTTAATTAGCCTCTAGATTTTAAGGATGTTTTCTTGGGTCACTTTTGTGATTGGCCCATGTGGCCACAGATGTCGAAGTGAAAAGAACATTTAAGAATGAATGATGAGGACCGAACACATCACGTGGTCTTCCACAGTTTCTCTTCCTCCATGATTGTCCTTTTCTTGTACGTCAATAGCAACATGTGCGTCTGCTGTGTTCAGAAAATTTAAAAAAAGAAAAAGAAAAGAAAGAGAGAACAATGACGAGTGTATTTCTCATGGTTTTGTTCCTTCATCTACGCGTCGATCGCGAACGCTTCAAATGCCAAAAATGAGTTTTGATTGAAAACTGAAACACGCATATCGAAGCACATCCATACCCAGTTCAATGGTTTTCTCCAATCTCCTCCACCTCCTCTCCTTCTATCTCACCACCGGCATTCACGTCCTCAAGAACCTTCTCTCACATCTCATGGCCTCCAAGACGCCACTTCTTATCGCTCATTGACACACTCCTGTCACAAACGCTCAGTCCAAGCCCAAGCTGTCATTGTCGATGAAGAAGAAGATGGTGAATAGAAAAGAAAAAGAAAAGAAAGAAAAAAAATTCTTGGACGTAAATGCCCAGAGCGAAGTTTGGCACTATTTTGAAACAAATTTTGTTATTCCATGCTCTTCTTTCAGATAAAAATTCCCCTTTGAATTCTCAATTTGAAGAATAGTCTCACTTCAAATCATTTGAAAATATTATCTACATTTTATCACACTAGTCTGCCCAACAATTCATTAAATAATTGGTGTGATCACTTTCCTTAATTCAAGACTATAACATATTGTGAGAAATATCATATAGTCTTAAACCTAACATAATTCATTCATAAACTTATTTTACGTTAATTCAATTCAAAATCTTCTGTAATTATGTTAATTCAATTTTTTCAGCTAAATTTGATTGGTCGAAATTCAAACATTGACATTACAATTTTTAATAATATTTTTTTGAATTTTGAATTTTTATTTTTTTCTTTTTCTTTCCCTTTTCTTTTTTCTTCTCCCTCCTTTGGATTCTTTTGCCCGCCGTGGCCGGCGAGCCTCGCCGGCGACTGGGCGAGGGCCGCGAAGCCTTCGCCGTCGCCGGCGGTTGCCTGGTCTCACCCAACCTAGCCGGCGGCCTCGCCCGCGGATTGCAAAGAAAGCGAGAGCAGAACGAGGAAATTCGACCCCAGGACGAGAATCGAGCCTTGAATCACGGACGCGAGCAGAATTCGGATCACAGGTGGAACCGTTCCAAAAAAGCAACGCGATTTCGGCGAAACGGAAAAACTAAACACGCACCCACCCACCTGCGAGTCCTTGGAGAACGGTTTGGGAAATCGAGGCGAGGAGCGAGTAATTATGGAAGAGAGAGGAAGGGAGAGAGAGACTCGAGGGGATGGAATGCAATGGAGGAGATCGAGAGAGCTCCTGGTGCTGACCGAGAAGAGGAGGAAGAAGACAGATTGAGGAGCGAGAGATTATGGAAGAGAGAGGAAAGGGGACTTCCTCCTCCTTCGAGAGGCCGGCGAGCCTTGCCAGCCGTGGCGAGGCCACCAGCGAGGGTGACGAGGCTCGCCGGCCACTGCGAGAAAAAAACCAAAAGGGAAAGAAGAGAAAAAAGAAAAAGAAAAAGATAAAATTTTTAAAAAATAAAGTATTATAAAAATTATCACATCCACTAAATGACTATCATCACTAAGACTTTAAGATTAAATTGATAAAACAATTTAGAGATTGAATTGATATAATTATAATAAATTGTAAATATTTTTAAATTTTTCTACAAAACTTTTGAAGTGTTCTTTTATTAAGTGCTCGTATAAAAGAAATGCCACATTTGACATTTGGGATACAAAAAAGTACGCAATAATTTTCAAAAGGGGAGCGCAATAATTATTAAGCCTGGTTTGAGAACTCACACATGAGTAGGACGATATCTAGTGCACATGCAAGGTAAGAAATTAACAAAATCTCACATTGAATATTTGGAGTGAAGAGGATAGGGGCAATTGACAATATTTTATTAGCCCATAAATTTTTAGAAAGAGGTGTGTTAATTAGGAGCGTTGACACTGAAAAATAATTCAAGTCCTTATAAATTGATATGGTGTTGGTATTGAGTTGTTGAAAGAGTAATTGATAGGTCTAGTCACTAATCAATAAACCACTGACGTAAGACCAACATTATGTTACCAATGGAAGTGTTGCTAGGTGATGATGGACAAAGACGGTTATCGACATATGATGGCAAATAACCGCTTATGTTACGAAAAGATATAAAGTGAAGATTGTATAAGAATTTTTGACCAATGGTTGAGCTAGAGGATATTCAAGGGATCGTAATTGCTTATGGATAAGGATGTGTAGTTGAAAATAAGCAAGGATTTGTGCAAGATTATATAAAGCGAAGCTTGACCAGTTGTGGAGTATCCACAATCAATGAACACTTACACAATTTATCAATTTCAGTTTATCGGTTTATTAGTTATATCTTCAATTCTTTTAATTAGATTTTACCTTTGTTTAGAGTTAGTGATCATTATTACACAAATTCATGGCACCATATTAGTACCGTTGACGGCACTATAGCAATACTATTCATAACCGCAGCAGTACTTTAGCTCACTGTAGAACTATAGTAGTTTCCTCTCTGAATCGCCATAGTAAGCTGTTTTAGATTTGGCGAAAGTTAAAGGTTTTAAACGACACGGCTAGTTTCTCCTATAAACTTTGAGTCCTTCTACTTTAACCTCTGCTATGAAACCTTCTAATTAAAAATACTGTCGAGATATCATCTTACTCAAATGGAAAGACAAAAGGCAAATAGAATTTCAAGTAATTTGAATGGGCTAGTAAACATTTTCCACATAAGCTTGATTGCAAGGGTAATTGCAAGTCATGATCCCCTCAATTGCCATTCAACATTTGAATTTCAGCGCAAACGTAAGGTCATCCAATGCAGTCATTTTGTTTTTCCTGAACTCTACGGATGTAGCGATTTGGAGATTACAAGACAGCAAAGGCCAATCCACCTCGGAAAATTTGTCGGCTTGCCACACATGAACATCAAAGTTAAGAAAAGATGATCGTTTATCTTTATATAGTCCTACTTGAGGACAAAACCAAAAATTCAATCCATCTATAACCAGGAAAATGTGACATAGAATTGCAGTTAGAGACATTGTAAATCTATAACCAGGAAACGCCGTGCATAGCACATGGCTTCACTCATAATACTTAGAGGGGAAAAAAGAACCAAGAAGGGGAAAAAACAACAATGATAGTGAAAATCCAAAAAGGAATATCAACAGATATGCTAATTTAATATTTATGTATCTCATTTTTTTGGTGGAAGTAATATTAAGACACATGTTTTTGTTTCATAACTTTTTCGAAATCATAGGCAAATTTTTACGTTGACTTTTTATTGATTTCTATAATTTTGATAATACTTTTAGAATTTGTAAAATACATACTAATCAGATTATTTATTGAAAGAATATTGAAGATATAATAATACTGAAACCCTTTCAAAAAATCATTCAAAAGCTTACAGTATTTCTGACTTCAAAATTTATCCTCACAGATTATAAAGTGATAGAATTCTCGTCATAAGCAATAAAGTGATAGGAAATCTGTGAAGTTGTAAAATTTCACCCATTTACGTATCGTATCGAATACTTTGCAAAGATCCATTCATCACTAATATCATAATCATATCATACTATCAATTTTTCCAATTAATGTTGTGTTTATCATATAAAATTTTGACAAGCTCCATAGATAATAATTAAACCATATGTAATAAAAAAATGAATTGGCAAGAATACCCCCACTGTAGAATCCAAAGAAACTTTGTTAGTTGTCTTTGTAATTGGATCGGGTGGCCGCGCAAATCAAAGTGAAAATGTGCTTTCCTTGCCCCACTAAATGAATAATCGATACTTCTTGTCAGAGTCAAGGTGTGGATGGTAGAAATTATTATCTCCTTTGCTTGGCAACTTTTACAAGGTGTTCATAGTGGAAACCACTTTTTCTCTTCCCCCAAAGGATAAATCAATCCCTTCCTCAAGATTGGGAAGTATACCCTCCCCAAAGACTTCAAGGATAATTGATCTTTTGCTAAAATACGTGTTAATCAACACTTAAGTCTTTGACCAAAAAAGAATCGATTCTCATGTTAAAGTCAAGTTGTCCATACTGGAAATTAACTTTTGCATGATGCTATCCTTTAAAGTCAAGATGTTGAATAGTTATGCTGCACTTAAGTCTTTGGTCAAAAAGAAATCGATTCTCATGTTAAAAGTCAAGTTGTTCATATTGGAAATTAACTTTTGCATGATTTTATCCTTTAGAGTCAAGATGTTGAATAGTTATGCTACACTTAAGTCTTTGGTAGAAAAAGAATCGATTCTCATGTTAAAGTCAAGTTGTTCATACTGGAAATTAACTTTTGCATGATGCTATCTTTTAGAGTCAATATGTTGAATAGTTATGCTTTGAAGATGATGGATTGATTGAGAATTTTTGCTAAAAGTGTGCCGTGTTTGAAATTCTATGGAAATATCTTGGAAGAAACTTGGACGACCTCGGATGCTTGATGCGTGTGTCACCGGCTGGTCCGTGACACATCCGCCTTTTAATAAGTTGATGAAAAATAGCAATGTCGGATTTGACTCTTAGTCACTGTGAGAAGGAAGAGCTAAGCAATTTGTAGGAACATTTGGCCTTGATTCATGTTAGCATGAAGTCATTCATAATAGGATAATTATGAACAAAAATCTTAAAACCTATAATACTCGTGTCAATTCAATTATCAAATTCAATTATAAACCTTTCAATTTAATAATTTTGTCCTAAATCTTTTGAACATTTACAAATTTAGTCATTTTAGTCTATTTTGGTCAGAAATCGTTGATGTGATAGTCCGGTTAGTGCTTGTCATCCTACGCGACACTGTAAGCACTAGTGTGAATAAATTTTATTTTTCTTAAATTTGTTTATTTTTTTAATAGGTGGAATGAATAATGGAGTTGTGTGGGTGCTTCTTGTCCAATCTCTTATTTTTCTTCACACTTAGCTTCACATAAATTCGCACTCCGTCGAATCTCCACTTCGTGCACTTTGTGAGCGAGGTAAGGAACCACGGAGCGACCCGTTGCTCTTCACGCAATTTCTTTTTATTTAGGTTTTTGGCACATGGCTATGTGGATTTAATAGATTTTGATCAAAATTTTAATTTTTCTTTTGTTAAAACGGTTTGTCCCTTTTAAATTTCTCTCACATGTTAACTTTACAAATCCTACCTAGATAAATGTCATTAAATTTGTCCCTTATTTCGTATATGTGATAAAGAAAATTGATTTCTCACTAAAAAAATTAGGAGATGTGTCTATGTCCATGCTCATCCCTTGTGGCACTACTTATCAAGATAACTTGAGGTTATAGACAATTCACTATGATCCAGATAATATTACCTAGAGATTAACTATACTTGCTGAAACCTCTTGTTCATGGAGAAGATAAGCATTTTATTCTTTTAGTTAAACAAGTTTTTAACTGTTATTGGATATGTATCGATCTATATTAGAAAATCGAGGGTGATGCCTTGATTTAGAAATGGATGACAAAATATGTGAACAGGATAATCAAGCCGAAATTTGGGCTATAATTCCAGCATTTGTTTTAACATCAGTTACGACAAGAGATTGGGCAATAGGTGAAGTCTTGATGAGTTAGGCCTCGTAGATAACATAGTAATATATACCAGCATCAAGTTAGGATAACATGGACATCATCCACATTTATTTGTGCATGCGTGTTATGTTCATAATTTGTAATCCACGGACCAAAGATATGGTATGAGAAAGTTTCCTTCAATTAAGGGTGGGAAAATTATAACCCATTGCATAAAATATGACAAATTTTATTTTTTACTCTTTTATTATTGATTGAGGAACTTTTTTTAGCATGTGTTTGTATAGGTTTCTCTCTCTCTCTCCCTGCCTCCCTCCCTGCTCCCTCCATATGTTTGAACCGTTAATTTTTTTGTGGATCCTCTCGCATGGGCAACGGAGGAAGCGGATATAGAGTAACGATATCCAACTTTCCATTTGCATAATCTATATATACACTTGCACTTTCTCTTTGAATAAACCATGTGAAATTTTAATAAATTAAGCGCATGGTCATCCATAAAAAATGGATAGATATATGAATCAAAGATGACCATAATTAAAGATTTCCACGTACCCATCTTTCAAGAAAAACTAATGACTTTTAGTTCACCATTCCGGCTGCAATTTTTTGAATATGGTACAGGAGGTTAAATAGGAGTGAGGGCTAGAGTGCAATTCCACCGGTTCAACCGATTGGACCTTTATAACAATCGTTTGAATATAAAGAATGAAGTAAGAAAAATAAACAATATATGTAATGATAATTTTGAAAATTCTATGTGTGAATTCACATGTTGGTGTTCTGCAATGAGTAAAAATCATATATATATATATATATATATATATATATATATTATCAATTGTAATAGGCTGAATTGTCTAAATGAAAGTGAGCAGAGACTTCTAATTTCTCAAATTTACATATTAATTTAAGTCAAAAATTATGCTACCAATAGAAAGACCAAAAATTAGTTTTCAGATAAGTCGTTGAAATTTCACTTTAAACAAAGAAGAAGAAAAAGATGCCAACATTTGTTCTAATCAAATCTTACTTGGTTGGGTTGAACCTAAATCCAAACCAATATATTGCACATATATCGATGACCAATGTCTCATTCTACATATAATATCATCCAATAAAAAACAAGTGAGAGAAAAAGCATGGTGAAGTGATTGGACTAGATGTCATTGGATCATTATCAAAGACAATCTAATCATCATCTGATCGCTAAAACTCCTTTCATTATTTAAGGATATGTCATTTAGATTCGAAATTTGGGTTTACTTCGACTTTGAATCAAAATTGCATCATCAAATAGAAGATTGATGTCATCTAATTTATGAACTCCTCTTAACTCCTTCTCTCTCTCTCTCTCTCTCTCTCTCTCTCAAATGCTAGTAGAAATCTCATTTCTCAATGAGAGAAGTCTGAAATATGGTAATAACCCATACGTTGTAATCTAGTATAGACCTTAATAAATGCATCCCAATTATATCTTCAAATCATGAAAGGCAGGCAAAAGAGTTAAAGTGAATGAATAGTTTTAAAAAATGCTCTAGAGTACTCAGGATGATAAGACGATTGGTTGCTAAATCTCTCTATATGGATCTCTCGTGATTGGTGTGTGTGCTTATGTCAGGACGAGTGAAGCAGAGATTTGTATAATTTTTAATATTTTTAATTTGTAAAATAAGTGTTAATAAGATCATTTATTGTGAAAAAATTAAAGATATAATACTGAAACCCCTTCAAAAACTCATTCAGAAGCTAACTATATTTCTTACTTCAAAATTTATTCCCATCGGTTATAAAGTGATGGGGGATTCTCTTCATCAACAATAAAGTGATAGGAAATATTGTATCGTATATTGTGCAAAGATCAATTCATTGCTAACATGATGATCATATGATTTTATCAATTTTTCCAATTGATGTTATGTTTATCATACAACATTTTTGACAAGCTCCGTTTACAATAATTAAACCGTGTGTAATAAACTAAAAATGAATTGGCAGGAATACCCCCCACTGTAGAATCCAAAGATACATTGTTAGTTGTCATTGTAAATGGATCAGCTGGCCACGCAAATCAAAGTGAAAATGGGCTCTCCCTGCCCCACTAAATGAAATAATCAATACTTTATGTCAGAGTCAAGGTGTTGATAGTGGAAATTATCATCTCCTTTACTTGGCAACTTTTGCAAGGTGCTCGTAGTGGAAACCATTTTTTCTTTTGCCCCAAAGGATAAATCATTCCCTTCTCTAGATTGGTGGGAATACCCTGCCCCAAAGACTTCTAGGATATTTGGTCTTTTGCCAAAAGATGTGTGAATCAACGCTTAAGTCTTCCATCAAAAAAATTGTTTCTCATGTTAAAGTCAAGTTGTTCATATTGGAAATTAACTTTTGCATGTTGCTATCCTTTAGAGTCAAGATGCTGAATAATTACGCTTTGAAAATAATGGATTGATTGAGAATTTTTGCTAAAGCAATGCCGTGTTTGAAATTTTGTGGAAATATCTTGGAAGAAGCTTGGATGACCTCTAACGCTTGAGGCGTGTGTCACGGGCTGATCTGTGACACGTCTTTTAATAAGTTGATGGAAAAGATCAATGTTAGATTCTACTCTTAACCACTGTGAAAGGAAAGAGTTAGGCAATTCATAAAGCGTGAGGTTTACATTTGGCCTTGAGTTCATAATAATAAAATTACCAACAAAAATCCTAAATTTATAATATTTTTGTTAACTTAGTTATAAATATTTTAATTTGATTAGTTTGTCCGAAATCTTTTAACTATGTGCAAAATTAGTCATTTCGGCCAAAAATAGCTAACGTGATGGTCTAGTTAATACTGATTGTCCTACACGGCAAGGCCAATGTTGATGTAAATAACTTTTGCAATTTTTATTTTTTTTATTTTTTTTCTTTTTTAATGGGTGGAATGAATACTAGAGTTGGGTGGGTGCATCTTGTCCAATTTTTTTCAATTTTCTTCGCACTTAACTACACATAAATTTGCACTTTGTTGAATCTCCACTCCATCTACTTTGCGAGCGAGGTAAGAACCTCAGAGCGATCCGTTGCTCTTCACGCAATTTGTTTTTATTTATTTTTTTGGCACATGGTTAGATAATTTTAATAGATTTTGATCAAAATTTTAATTTGTCTTTTGATGGTCTCTTTTAATTATCTTGCAAATGCAACTTTACAAATCCTACTTGGATAAATATCATTAAATTTGCCCTAGATTTTGTACATGTGATAAGAAATTGATTTCTCACTAAAAGATTAGGAGACACGTCTGTAACCATGCTCATTTCTTATTTTGTGATAAACAACATAAGTGCAGCGAGGTACTGCTTATCGAGATAACTTGAGTTTATAGACAATTTGCTATGATTTGGATGATATTACCTAGAGCTCAATGATGCTTACTATAATCTCTTGCTCACGAAGAAGATAAGCATTTCATCTTCTTCTTCTTCTTTTTTAAAGTTAAACGAGTTGGCAAAGATGGTTGGCGAAGCTTCGTGATGCTCATCCTAGAAAAACAAGTTGGCAAAGATGGTCGCCATAAATTTTTTTTTTTTTTTTGAGTGCCATATAACTTTTTAATTGACCATTTGAGTGTTATGACTTTTTAAAAACTTTCACCACAAGTGCTATGTGACGTCAAATTTTCGGTACTTAAGTGAACATTTTAAAAAAAATTTTACACTAAAGTAATCAATTGAAAGATATGACCTCAAGTGAACATTTTTTTTTTTTTTTATAAGTTATGAACACTTTAGTGTTTGGAAAAAAGTTATGACATTGAAGTGAGTGTCGTACGAAAGTTATAGTACGTATGGTATCCTTATCCCTCGTAACCCATTTATGGTGTCGGAGCTAGCTTTGTCAATGTCAAACTAAGATTAAAATTCTACATATAATAATACATTAGTGCTACGAGGAAGGATTCACCAACCTCATGGCCAAAGTGAAAAAGAGGAACGATTGGAGGGAAAAAGATTATGAATCGGAAACCTACAACAGAAAGCATTGATTTGACGATTTTAGAAGATACTGAGAAGCAACCACCGATGCACTTCATATTTGAATCTACAAGATTAGGGTTAGGGTGGGCGATCAGAGGGGCGAGAGATAAGTGAGAGACTGGACGCTGGGGTTGTAATCGGGGTTGAAAGATTCGTCGATGGCTTCCCCGCCCTTGTCTAGGCAAGGCTTGCATTCGATGTCGATGGGGATCACCAACACCACTCATGTTATAGCTATAAGTGAGATTGTGATTGTGGCCATTATTTTTCTTCAGTTTTTCTTTTGCTGAGTGCTAAGAGAGGTGGTGAGGCCGAGCAAGACAAGACTAGAGACCCTTTCTCAAGCCACATTGCCAACGGTGCTTTCTTATCATAAAGTGTCGTTCGTAGTTGCCATGCAAGCTCATTTGGACGTAAAAAACGACGGTGGCCATTGTGCCCCTTAATTAAGAGGACCTGCTTGTTTTAGCACATTTGAAAGGTGGGAACATTTGTGTCCCTCCAGGGTATATACATGCTATTTTTTTTGACGTTAATATAATATTTTACAGCCTCTGAGGGAATCTTTCTTGGCCTAAATAAAAGAAAATGAAAATCCTGACTTTTCTTTATCAAATTTCCTTTTATTGGGATACCGGAATTTTTAAAGTCGATTAACCCACATGACATGCAATCGCTGAATTAATGTACATAAGGAATTATCAAATACTTTTTGAAAGCGTTTTTGTGTGAACAGAAATAGGAAAGTTCATGTTCATGTTTCCAAAAAGTTCAATATATCCATGACATAATCTATAAGGGATTGAATGTGGAGAAAATCTTCATTCCTTTCTCAAAACACTTTGAAAGTATTGCAATAGCAATACTTGTTAGCTTGGAGAAACATTTCATCAAGAAAGAGAGTTACAAAGCATAACCAAGTTAAAGAATCACAATATCTTTGCAATGGAAACTTGTAGGGGGGGAAGCAAACTTCCAAACCAATTAATGCTATGGCCAACCTTCAGTGATCGAAGAAACATGGTCTTAAATTGGTCTTTTGCTAATAGACATTTTCAAATAATTGGTCTTGTTGCTCAAAAACATTGTTAATCAACATTTAGGTCCTAGCCAAAAAAGAATCAATATTCATGTTAGAGTCAAGGTGTTCATACTAGATATCAATTTTTAATCAATGTTATTCTTTAGAAGCCAAGTAATCATCTCCTTCACTGGCAACTTTCGGAAGCGGTTGAATAGTATGCTTCGAATTATTTTTTTCAACTCAACCAAAAGGTATTGTCCTCTTATGACCTTGCTTTGTAGTAATTTTGGTGGGGTTTGGTCCCACAAACTAAGACAAGTTTTGATTAACAAACAATAATTCACATGAACATACCATAAGGTTCCCCTTTTTTTTTTCTCCTTCTTTTTTCATAAGGTTCCCCTTTTCTCGCTTACAAATGTGTGGAAAGAGATTGATTTTGGCTCTTTTTTCGATTTTTTTCTTAAAAAATTGGCAAATTTTTATGACATGGCCCCCACATATTTCTAACTTACATTGAATCAATTTGGACGGGTCTAATGGAAGGATTTGATGTCACGCACCTCTTTTCCGTCAGAGAAAATAACACATTAGAGGTGATGTGATGACAAAGACCAAAGGTCCTCAATCGGTTTGGGTGCTCTTAAAAAAGAACACATTAGAGGTGATGTGATGACGAAGACCAATGGTCCTCAATCGGTTTGGGTGCTCTTAAATCCTTACCTAGCACGACGTTGGGATTTTCATTTAGTTCGATTAACCCTATGAATCGCTATCAGCTTATTAGAGTTAGCTAAAAATCAAGTGGGGTATGAGAATATACCCACTTCCTATGCAACCAAATATCTAAGTTTAGGGGATTGATTACATTATTTATCTAATTCGTGCCCTTTTGGTACCTAAACTCGATCATTTGTCAACCAAGGTGTCCATGCAATCTTTTTACCAATTATGAGTCCTAAAGTTATTGTTTGCTAAGTGTCCATGCAATGATTTTGTGTTTATGATGTTCCTAACATGAATCTGACCACTTAACTAAAAATGAATAACAGCAAAAAAAAATAAAAAAATGGTATAAGGGCAATCATAACAAACACATTAAAAATAATAATGAAGGATGAATAAAAAATATAGAGTAGTAAAATAACTCAATATAAGTTAGGTAAAAATATTACATGGCCTTGCTATTAAACCCCATGACAACAACCCCATGAGCTTAATTCAAATTGAGTTCAATTTATTTCTAAATGATCAACCATCTAAGACTAAATCAAAGGTGTCCAATAAAACATTAAACCATGTGTACACTAACTAATTGAAACTAAACTAATTCCAAGATAATTCTGATACCACATTCTAACATTTTCCCATTTTATTTTTATTTTCAAGATTTTTAATATTATTTTTTTTATTATTTTCGTTCCCTTCTCTTATTCTCGGTCCCTCCTGTGAATCAGATCTTCACTGAGATACTCCATGAATTTCAGCATTACCTCAATCAAAGCAATTGGCAACAAACATGCCCAATGATTAAGAAATCATCAACATACAAACACCGCATCACGGCTAATTAGAACAGCACTTAGATGGGGCTTCAAATGAATTCAGTCTACACCGAGAAAGGAATGACCAACAAAGGAATAGTGATGACAGCCCATATCCAGCATTTTCAAGGCATAACAACATGGTTATCTGTTGAAAAATTATCACCAATTCACCATGACAGTCTCCTAGGTCATCATACTTGTTCATATGATAAAAATGACATCACAACGAATTGAAATTGAGCTACAATTAGATAAGTCAGCAAATCCAAGTTACATTCCAGCATGATCAAACGTACTATGGTCCTATTTCTTTCAAAATTGACATGTATTCTTAACACTCATCCATTGCCCACTCATTTTATGAAGCATATTCGACTATCAGCTACATGAATAAACATCCGGGTTGTAAAACAGAACACAAAACACATAACCCGATTATGAGTTTATATCAAATTAAAACTTCGGTTTAATCCCTGGCTTCAATTAATCGAATGAGTTTCTCTATCCAAAAAAAATGCTAAGGTAAGAGATCATATTAATATAGCTTCATCACATGCCAGAGGGGTTTTGGTAGAAGGACTGAAGAAAAGCAAATGTAGAGCAAAGCCTACTAAACTTGGTTCTACAAATCGCTAGACATCAATTCCCAATCAATGATTCCCCAAAGAACTGTGGCTACTACAAACTTTTTCTTTTTGGGAATTAAAATATTCAGGACCTCAAGCTTTCCAAATACGATCACAAAAAAAAACCAACTCAGGATAGCAAAGGAAAACCAAAAACAGAGATAATAGGTAAAGCAGGATTCCCTTTTACTGAGTTGATCTTTCCTTACCAAATTTACATGAGTATACCCATACTCAAACCTTTCAAGCTGAAAGCAATGCGGATGCAGAAAGAGCAGGAGTTTCGCCAGTTGCTGCTGTACAACCTTGACTTTGTGCTCGCAGGGCCTTGAAACAGTGCAATAACAAAGATGTGAATGGCAGACAGAAAAGAAGAAACACATGTAATGAAGACAACTAAATGCAGAGGAAAGGATAGAGAGTCCATAGTTAATGATTGTCGCCTTGTCAAGCACGGTCAGTGAGCTTCTATTTCGAGAGGCAAGCTCTCACTCGATCACTGGCCACACCTCATATGCAGCGATGACACGTCAGAGTGATATGGATAAGGAAAAATGAAATATAAAGAGAAATCTCGCATATAGCAACGATTCGAACACTGAATTCTGTTCATATAAAAGATGAGAAATCAAGACACAATTTCCAACATGAGAATCATAACACCAATTCAATAAAAAATGAGCGTCGTACTCCAACTAAATCAGTCACAATGAGGTCTCAATAAGCCAAGAATAAGTTGAGTTGATGTATTACGACTTTCGGCTCAATAATTTAATTGAAACACATCCGGATCTGGTTCGACCATTTCATCAAACATGTGATACGCATTTCGATCAAGGAGTTTGTACGCGTATATGAACCGACGATTCACTTTTAGATCATCAGAACAACATCGGAGCAAGCTTAAATCCATAATAGAACCTCAATCGTGGCCGATTTTCACACAAACAATAACAATTTCACCTTGATGATGTGCGATTGCAGTCGCGAACTGCCGCTGAACTTACGAGAAGGACTCCTGGGCGTCACCGTTGATGATCGGACCTGGCAAAGGAGGATTCAGCGAGTGCAAGGCACTTCGAGATCTCCGAACGACAAACAGAGCAGAACAGGAGACGCGATCAGTGAAGCTCGGGAGCGGCTCCGATCGGCCGCGACTTCGGCATCTTTCTGTCAATACTTCGTTTCATCTCTCCGACCTGGCTGAGCTCAAAGCGACCAGAGGTGGAGGCGCCTCGGTCGACGGAGATTCGAATGTTTGCGGTGGGCCGAAGATTGGACTGGAGTCGACGTTGTAGGTTCAATCGAGGGTATCCAGAAGAGAATTCTCGTTCTTGGAGTCTCCATGCTTCAGTGAAGAAAGGTCCGAGAGGGAGCAGAAATCTCTGGTTCGCTCGACTTCCTCTCATCTCCTTTTGAGGGTTGTTTCTTGTCGCATCTTCATTTATATTGTATTTCTACTGCAACATTGGGACTGTCCTAAATAATGATGATGACGTAAGTATTGTGGACTTTAAAAATTTGCTTAAATTGTTGATTTTGAGACGTGAGGGCATGCGGGTCAAGTGATTATCTTCATTTTGCGGAATGGATTTAAGGTTCTTGTATTATATTTTGATCTCGTATTTTTAAAGAAGTGTTGACAGAAGCTTTTCGTGCCAAAATATATCACATCAATAGATTTTGGTGTTGTAGCCAATGCACGGTCGTAGCAACAAGAGAGGACCATGAGGCGCTATTTAATGGCAATATGTGGCAGCAATCCTCGGCGTTCTCAGGTGATATTTATCATCTCATCGTTTCTGTTCATTTGCTTCCAACTTATTTATTTATTTATTTATGAAATTTGTATTAATAACATTATACTGCACATCTCGCTTTACATTGATTGTATTGAATTTTGGAGTTCTTTCTTGCGTAACACGCGGACATTTGACTAGTACAGAATTAAGTTGTACTTTAAGTACAAATTATTGTGACCTTCCCGAAAGTGATATTAGATATGTCCGAGGAAATTTGATGGATTACTAAACGAAGATTGGTTCCTCTCAGTAGATGGGGCCTATGCCTAGCATGTGCCCTTACAAGTCGTACTAATCGTAACTTAATTTTTCTAATTAATCATTCATTTAAGATTAGGTTGAAGAATCACTACTAACCTATTGGAAGCCACTTAGAAACTTGGGTAAGATGCGAGAGCCTAGGAACCAAAGATTCACATGTCTTGGGACTTGAGTACACTACATTGATTTAATACCCTTTTGTTACCTTTCATAAAAAAATTTGCAAGTAGTATTTTCATTTTTTGTTTTCCTAAATCTTCTAATATGGGAAGATGATAATGCATATTGCTCGAGCAGTAAAAAATAAACAAGCAATCAATAATAAATATTAACCATAGTAATAAATAAAAGGTGCAGGAAAAATAAAGAACCCAAGCCGTATGGGTATCATTTTATGAAACCATGTTATTAATGCTCATGACAGGACTCTTATGAGCTATAAATGGAAACTCAATATAAAATCTTCAAAATTAACCACCACTTAAAAAAAAAAAAAAAAAAAAAGAATCGGCGATTTTTGGACAGAGACGCCCCCGAGAGGATACCGGAAGAGCCGGTGGACGGTTCTGTGGTCCGAGGAGATCGGCGCGTCGAAGCGATCCAACCGTCCGTCTCCCGTCCCCGCCACCCAGAAAAATGATTGGATCACTCGGTCGTCGGTTTGTCACTGAAAGCTAAATAAAAAGGAAGAGCGAAGCAGGGCATGCCGAGGACCGGGACAGCCACCATCATCATCGAGGAGGATCAATGCTGTTATTATGCTGTGTTCAAAGTACCCCACAAATCATTTTGTAAATCCCTATCCTTTCTTAGTGGCAGGCTTTCCAAAAGCCCTAGGTAACAGCACAGAAAACAAAATCAATGAGATGCCGGGATAGAAAAATAACTCCATTCCTAGTCAGCCTCCTGTCCCATCGATGCTAACAAATCGAGTTTCCCTCAACGAAGTAGCAAGAAAGAAAGAATATGGTTTTAAGGAAGGTCTATTTCCAAGAAGCAATTGGGAACCTATTGCTTATGATGTGTCATCATCCATTGGCAGATCTCTGGACAGCTTTAAGTTATGTAATTATTTTAATCATTCAGCTCAAGAGAGCAGTGGCTTCAAGTCATTAAACAAATCAAATCAGTTGATCAAAGAGAGTAGTCACTGGAATCCTTTCAGTGAGAATAATCCGATGTTGGGATGTAGCATAGGCCAGTATAATATGATGCCTTGTGAAGAGCGCTTGAATGCCCACTTCAGGGAAGACCCTCTTAGGACTCTGGAGAATTTGCAACATGGCATAGCAGACTTTCTGAGCAGATGTGGTGGTCATGAAATTTCTTTTCCTGATATGAAAAGGTGCACTAATGACAGATTCACAGACACAAACTTCAAGTTGAAGAATTCATAAGGGCCTAGTGCATCAATTGATAGTAATACCAATAAAGTTGATGATGTTGATGTTCATGATGAGATTCAATGGGAACATTTGGTCATTGGTGAAAGGATTGGACCAGGTATTGCTTTGATTAAGTCCCTAGTCAGATTCTATTCATGTCCTTATGCAGGTCCACATTAGCTCAGAGAGCAAGACTCATGAATTCATATATGTTGATCCTGTTGCTGCATTTTTGGTGAAATTTGTCTAATACTATGAGATATGCTTTATCTCCATTTTACCGCCTAATATGCTCATGGCTAGCTAGCCATGTAACAAGAAGTGCATGCCTTCTGATAGAAAGTTCTTTACGGCAATCCGAATGTAAGCATAAGTGCAGCAGTTATTATAGGATGCACTACAACGCTTTCTCATTGAATTGCATTTGCTGTTTATTATGTCAGAAATTTTACCCCATTTCATTGTCTTCCAAACAGGCTCTTATGGAGAGGTCTATCATGCTTACTGGAATGGCAAGGTCAGTTTCAAATATTTCTAAATTCCTACAAATCAAGAATTGGCATTGCATTACTTAATTGAAGAGTTCCTTTATTTTCAGCTGTGACTTATATTTGTTTGAAATTATGGAATGTGATTATATCCGTTGACTCCTTTTATATGACTACTTTTAAGCAAAAGATCCTCCTTGAATTTGACATGTAGTCTTTTTAGTCAAAAGAAATGACAGTTAGTACTTCAGTGTCCTACTTTTGTGCTAACGTTTTAGATTTTTAGACTAAGCAGCTAGTGTGTAATAGTGACATCAGATATGGTATCAAAATCTGGAATTTCAACCTGGGTTGGTAAAAAAAGCTTCAGAATTGGTAACTTGACATACGCACATGACTTGTTGGACTAGTGCCGACCATAATAACTAATTACTTGTTGCTCATTCATGGCCTCGTCTTGCTACTTTCTCTTTTGTACTTTGGATAAGCAAAAGGGAGTTTTACTTTTGGCCCCCTTGCTACTCTGTTAGTAGGTCCTGTCGAGATTCTGCTTCCATGTTTAGCTCTTCGGTAAAGAGTTGCAGGTTCTCTGGATGTAATCGAATCCTTATTGTGAAGACTGAAGATTTTTGTACAAACAGTCACAATGAATAGGCTGTTGCAAAGTCTTTTTGTATATTTGTAGTCTGCGACTCAATGGAACCCCATCCATTTGGTAGAAGCACTTTAAACACTGGTTTGTTTAGGTTTGTCGTTCTTGTGGTTTTATATACTCTTAAATATCAAGAAATGAAAAGACAAGCAGCAGATGGCTCTCTTTCTCTTTTTAACATTTTCCAAAGAATTTTATGCACCTATTATCAGTACTTTGCAATCTAGACATTACCTTTTGCAAAAATACTTGGTGATGTGCTCTTATTATTTAAAAATCTATAATGCATCATGAGACCAAAGATAAATTGCAATGCATCTTTGAGTCTATATCTGGCTCAACTTGCTCGTTCACCTGGAGGTGGCTGTGAAGAAATTTTCGGATCAGGATCTCTCAGCTGCTGCTATGAATAACTTCAGACGAGAAGTAAGCTATCAATAGGTCTTTCATTTGTGCTTTTTATCTTCCAGTTCTTTTTTCTTTTTTTTTGGGAACAAAATCTTCCAGATTTATTGAGAACTCAAAACTTGTAAAGAATAAAACTTGGATGAACATTGTAAAGGAAAGAACAGCACGGCCACTTAATGGACATGCGTTTCACAGTAAGACTACCTTATCACACCATGCATTCTGCATTGTCAGAAATATTACAGGAGAAAAGGGGCAATATGCTTTCCTGTTGCTTTGTTGATGTTGGCATAGAGTTGGTGATTTGATCTACTTTTTTTGATGATCTTTATAACGCCAAGACATTAAATTAATGTTCTTTACATAAGATCTGAATGACACATGAAGTCCGATAGTTGAAAACAAAAGAGAAAGATCCACAGATCACAAGTTCAGTTTAGTTTATGTGTATCTGTATGTATTTTGGAAGCTGATGAATTACTGTGCTCAGTAATTGATTTGCATTTTGAGCAAGAATAAAACTGAGGACAAAGAAATGCTTTCCCCGTTTATCCAGCAACTGTAAGATAAATGACTATGCACCGCGCTTTTTGCTTCTGTGCCAAGGTTACTGATAATGCGTAGACAGTGTCATCAGAGTGTCATACTTTTCATGGATTCCATGATCTATCCACGTCTATGGAAATAGTTGTGTTCAACGATTAATTTGTTTGCTTAATTTGCTTATTTAGCAAGGAAAGAAATGATGACCAATCAGAGCAATGAGTCAACAAATGCTTTCCAATATATCTAGGAAGATAACTGACAGTGTGTCTTCTTCTTATGTTCCAAGGCGCAGATGATCCGTAGACTGCATCATCCAAATGTTGTTCTTTTCATGGGTGCTGTGGCCCGTCCTCAACATCTTTTTATCATTATGGAGTATCTTCCAAGGTACAATTTTTTGTACCTTAAAAAACCTTGGTAGTATGGGAACGACATCACTTCTTTTTTAGGGGGATGCGGCTCATCTATCTACTTTTGTTTACTTCTCCGGGGGAAGCTTGTACAGTATTATACATCGTCCTCACTGTCATTTTAATGAGAAACGCAGGATAAAAACAGCCCTTGATTTGGTATGAAACAATTGGTCTCCCTTCTCTCTGTTGTTGGAGATATAGAGATTTGCTTTTCTGATGTCGATTTAAGTGCCTATGCAAATTTTACAGGCACGGGGAATGAATTGCTTGGACACAAGCGTCCCAACAATAGTTCATCGAGATTTGAAATCACCAAATCTTCTTGTTGACAAAAACTAGATCATCAAAGTACGTAAGATTTATTAATGTAGCCTGACACTTTTATTCATTCGTCCAATTCTTTAAATAGCAAATCAAGCTATTCTCTTGCGTGCATATCATTCATCCATCTCCTAAGTGCTACTAACGTCTTACTTGCCTTTTTCTCTTTTTCTCGGATACTCTTTTTGACATTGTGAGCACCTTAGATGTGCTTGATATTGACGGTATTAGCTTCTAGGATAACATGTGAACTTTATTTCTTGTAGACTTTGACTTCTCATTTTCTCTTTTCACTACCATACATGAACTTACACGTGTATAGAAACCTGATGTGGATGATTCTAGATTTACCAAACTTGCTGATGTGATGCAATTTCCATCAGTAATGTGCTCTGTGATTTCGATGTGAATGATGATTAAAGTTTGCAGTAAAATATCATTTGCATCCTCACTAAAATTTATCGTTGTGCAAGTCTGTGATTTTGGGCTGTCATGCTTGAAGCATAATACTTTCTTGTCATTTAGCTCAACTGCTGAAACGGTAAAATTGGAAGCTTTCTTGAAAATCATTCTTGAAGAGTTTTCAAGGATGAAGAGAGAAAGATATCCAACTATATTGAAATAGAGAAAGACATTTGGATGGTTTCAACTGATAGCTTTCAGTGAAGTTAAATGGACAATTAGCAACAAAAGAGGAAACAAAGAGAAAACAGCTGGAAACATCATGGTCATTTCGGAAGTAGACTTCTTCTCTAATGCAATCTAAATAGTCGGACAAACAAGTACACTGTTTCAATTTGTGAAATTAGTAAACAGTTTGCCATAAAATTACTAAACAATGCCTTAATAGTCTGAGAGCCTTGTTTTCCAGATTTATTTTATATTTGGATTTGAAGAAACCATTCTTGATGTTTCTCGAGATTTTGAGCTGTTCCTAATGTGAAGTTCTTGGTCGTGTCAGGCTGAGTGGATGGCACCAAAAGTTCTCCGCAATGAACCGTTGAATGAAAAGTGAGTTGTGCATATATGAGGTAGCTTCAATTATTTTGTCCGGACTAAGTTTCTTAAGCCTGTGTAGTTTGCGACAGTCAAGCCTAAGCATTGCTGTGATCATATATTGTAAGGAATAAATCAAATAAAGACCTGAAGTGTAACTGTTTTCTAAGAAAAGAAGACCTAAAGTAGACTTTATCTCAAGTAAAGGTCTGAAATGACAAACTTAGTCCCAAATAAGAGCCTCAATTTTAAAGTCAAGCAAATCTTATTTGTAGCTAGGAGTATTTTCATCTAAGGATTTTTTTGTTTTTGTTTTTCTTTTCTTTCTTTCATCGTCTTGCTTGCGCCTCCTCCTCCAATTGCATCACCCCTTTCTTGACAACTGCGTCAAACTCATCATGCACGAGTTTGCATAAGTGCAAAACAATTTGAACAATTTAGGAAAAGAAGAAAATGGAAAGATATTCGAGAAGTCCTGTAATTTTCCAAAACTCAAATTGCGTGCTTCAGTTTTGCAGCCTCCCCATCAATAAACTTCAACGTGCGTTCTCTGCATTCTGCAATTTCGCGTCCTCACCCAACACTATTTGATTTCAGTAGAAGCTTGATTGAAGTTATTCGCCACCAGTCACCTTCTCCGATGATAAAAAACTTGAGAATGGAGAAATATCCATAAATGGGTTTTGTTTTTATTCTTTTTACTTGTAAGAACTTATCCTGGTAATTAAAGCAACAGTTTCATGTTCTCCCAGCTAATGAAATTGGCTATGCATGATAACTTTCACTCACAGTTTCTAGGGAATGTTATGTTGGGTTTGGATTGGATTATTCATAACATTAATAGATGCAGCTTGCATTGAGGTGGAATATGTGGCTTCTCGGGAGGGTCCAATTGTGTAGCACATGCTTGTTATCTACGAAGGTTGTTGAATCATTCTGACTCATAATTGAAGATATTCGCTGACAGTAGCGATTCGAATTAGAGAGCATTCAATCTCAAAAATAGATGACTCTGGTTCCACAAATGTAGAAACAAATTTGCATCTCTAACTTTAAAATATTATCTTCATAGATTTCAGAGAGAATAATAAGTTGATTAAAATGGAAAATTGCTCAGAAATCCCCAAAATCGCGCATTTCACTGAATGAATTGGTGCACATAAATATTATAGGGAATCCTCAAAACACCTCTAATAAATTTGGCTTAGGGACTTCAATCCAGCTTCTCGTTGAGATTGATCATAGCTTGCGTGAAGACGAATTTGAGTTCAAGCATCAACGACGACAAGGACAGTGAGCTAATGGATTACACTTTGCCATGCTTGACCACGACCACAAGATGTGGGGGTCAAACCGAGCAAAGTGTCACATCTTGGCCCACTCGTGCTCGATCTAGGGCTCAAATAGACCTCCATCTTTTCACAAAGGTACTGGAATTGCTGTTGAGGGCACTAACGAGGGAGGTTGAGGGCGTCGATGGCGAGGTTGGCAGGGAAGATAGAGATGGACTCTACAGAACGCGATCTAGAGAGCGAAGAAGGTGGAGGCACAAGGACGGTGAAGAAAAGAAAGAGGAAAGAAATAAAAGAAGAAAGGACAAAAATAAGGTCTTTAGATGGAAATTCCTAGCTACAATTAAGATTTGGTTGGCTTTTAAGTTGAGATTGACTAAGGCACTGCATGACAATGTTCTGTTTCTTTGTTCTTTTGTTTTTTTGTTCCCCGTTTCTCGAAATAGAAAAGAATAGAAATTTGTTTGATGACATCAATTAATTTTTCTATTTTTTGAAATAGAAAAGCAACTATGAAATAGATTTGGAACAGAAATAATAAATAGAAACAAGTAACTTCTTATTTCCGGAAACAATTTTTATAAATAAGCCATTTTCTTTCCTTTTTTTTTTTTTTTTCCTTTTCTTCTTCTTCCTCGATTTCTGCTGCCCCTCATGGTCCCCTGCCGTCCTCCATCGTCACCCATTGCCTGCCACTATCCTCTACCATCGCCCGCTGCTAGTCATCGATCGCTAGCAGCCGTCCACCAGTCGCAAGCTAGAGAAGGAGAAAGAATAAGAAGAGAGGGAAAAAAAATCTAAAAAATTTAAAAAGAAATTCTATGGCATAAAAAATGCACTCTTATTCTTTTTCAATTCTGAGAACAGATTTTTTATGTAGTTACTAAACATGTTCTTTTACTTAGAAATTGTCAAGAATAAAAATATGAAAGGACTATTTCTATAAAAAAAAAAAACCAAACGCACTGTAAGTTAATCACTTGAACCTCTTATTTGAGATAATATCCTGTTTAGGTCCTTTTTTTGAAAATCATCATCATCATCATCATCATCATTTTGCATTAGTATATAAAACCCCAAATTTTGTTTGAGTTTTGAGCCTCGCACATGTTGGCTGGAGTCAGAGTCCCGTTCTTTCTGCCAACACCTGGCCACGTCTGTTCAAGACGCTTCCTCAACTCCTCCTCCGACTCCCTCTCTCCGAGCCCGACATCGTTCGTTTCGTACCTCAAAGACTGCAAATCCCTCCGCGAACTCAAGCAAATCCACGGCGGGGTCATTTAACAAGAAGATATTAGACATGATGTCATGCAATGGAAGGAGACGGCACCTCGTTTTCTTTTTCAATTTTTTTTTCCCCATTGACCGCGCTACTGCGACTTGTACATAGCCGGATGCTAAGCCGGATGCTAAGCCGGATGCTAACATTGAGTGCTAAAGTAAGTGGCCATAGTGGGTTATGGTGTCATTTAAAATTCACACGTAGCTAGTGTTGCAGGGGTCGATTACGGGAGCATGAGCGTGAGCTTGCAATCGTCATCGGTAGGGTCATAATCGCGGTTGAGAGATCCATCAAGATAAGATTAACAAGTGATCTCAATGGCAATAACCAGCATTGCTCATCTGATTGCTATGAGCGGGTTTGTGATCATGGCAATTCCTTTTCATTGATCTTTTTTCTTTTGCCAAGTGATAAGAAAGATGGTGAGGCTGAGCAAGACAAGAATAGACACCCCGTCCGAGCGAAAAAAAAACATGTAAATATGGAGCAAGAAGTGTTGTTAGTGCATTGTGGAAATTAGCTTTTAATCAACAATTAGGTCTTTGGCCAAAAATGAATGGATACAATGTCAGATTCAAGATGTTCCTCGTGGAAATTAACTTTTACGTGAAGGTACTTTTTAGGACTTGCCTAATCATCTTCTTTATTGGTAACTTTTGCAAGATTCATGTTGAATATGATCGAAGGGCTCCATAGAATGAAGAGTTTCACTATTTAAGAACGACAGACACCTTTTGATGCCCTTGAAGAGAAGCTGGTAAAGTAAAATTCGCACCATTTTGTGAAGTTTCTCCAAGTCTGCCATGGACCTGAGGTATACTGTGATAAGCGAGAAGCAAATTAACATACAGAGCCCAGGTACTACAAACTGCATAAGAAAAGGCATTTGCACTTGCGACAAGTTTTAAAGTATGTCAACTAGTGCCTCCAGTAACATATTAGACGAATGATGACAGCTTCAACGAACTAGGACAAGAAACCCCAGACTCAACTACTCTGGACATTCTCAGGAACAAATTCTAATAAACCAGAGTACGAGAGATAAAGCGATGAAAAGATATGGCAAGGAACAATATCAAACAGGACATTTGAAGAGACTTTGGACAGCTTAAACTTCTAGAAAACGGGTCTTTGTTTTCTAAACTGGGAACAGAGAAATATTATTCCAATAGTGGTCCTAGAATCAACAGATTCCTCGGCATGGATAATCGATAACCAGGTTTCTCAATCCTACTTATAAATTTTTATGAAGAAACAACACGGTCAAACTCCGAATTTTGCTTTGTGACTATCTGACGGAAATATAAAGAAGAAGATGCTTCGGACAAGATATAGATGGCTTGCATTTGTACTTCACTGAAACCAAGTGCATGGAAAATGACACGTTCAAATATGATTCGGGAGTAAATACCCCCGACCAAACACAGCTACCTTATCCTGGGACTCGGAAATAACGTTTGCTGGACAATATCTTATTATACATTGATTATGTTAAATTGTGGACATTTGACTAGTACAGAGATATGCAGCACTTTAAGTGCAAACATGTCATGGAAATGACTATAGTGCTTTAAGTTTGTGAGCTATTTGATGTATTTTATGAACTCGTTTGAAACAATGGAAGAGTCAGATTACTAGGAACTCTTAAGATGCCCAGATGACATTTTTCCATGGCTAGGAGAGCATTACTTCCTAATCCAATTAAAAAACAATTGATGGTCCATATTGGCACTTATGGAAAGAGCTATGAGGATGAAGCACCAAAAAAGCAATGAATACAACTAAAACTGCAACAAGAGGACAAGAGCAGAATTCAAACTTTATCTGACAAATAACAACTAGTAAGTGAGCTTTTCTTCTTCATACTAGCCATCCGATGAACATATGAAATTGCAATAGGCTCCACACCTGAGTGATCCTTAGATCATCTGCTTTTGCTGTGGATTTATCTAAAAATAGGTGAATTGCGAAGCAATTAGATCACCTTCAATCAACTAGCTTGCTTTCCTTACATATCAATATTGTACTCCATCTGTGAGCAGATTGGATTTCGGATCTCTCTCTTTATCCTAATATGTGGCTCAACCGCCAGGGGAGAGGAGTGAGTAAAATGCAGGTACTATCGTGATCTGTGAATCTCAGAAAGCTGGGGCGAGGGGTTTATGAAGGAATTCTACAATAAATTGGATCCAATGCCTTTTTCTCTCGCTTTGATGGTTTGACGATATTATAGCTTGAACTCATTGCAATTTAGAGAGACTCTTACGTCGACATAGGCGATACTACTATTGTGGTAAAAACACAGGAATTTTAGAATGGCATCAAATATGTACAAATTTTTTTTCTTAGTATCCACAAAAGTAAATCGGCAAGAAATAACATTAGAAAAGCAGCACATCATATAAAATCACCTTTCAATGAGGCCTACTCTTTTTGTCCAAGAGAGTCAAAGTTAGAAGCAGAAGAAAAAGAATGACTAAACAACACTTTATATTTAGTCTCATATTTTCCACAAGAATACAATGACCATATCACGCGATATTGAGTTAATTGATTATGTACCATCAAGTCACAAATGCAGGCGAAGTAATATCTATGTATCTCTATGTTATGAACTCAAGTAAAACAACTGAACAGTAGACAACTAAAGTAACTTAAGTTATGATAATTTGAGTAGGATATTACTTGCCAATCCATGTGATGATAGTACTTTGGACTCTCAAGAGCTGTGGTTCTAACTTTGTAAATAAAGTGTCCACTAAGAAGATTGGATGAAACTAATCATCGTGGCATGGACATCCCTAATGTTTCAAAAGCAGGAGTCAATATCAACACCCTGTAAAATGAGAGAAAGACACACGAAGCTATGATAGCCATCACAATGCTCATTCAAGAATCGAGAAGGTCAATGTTTCAACAAGCCAAAACAAATTTGGATTCTGCACCTGTCAAACAAACAGTCGCCATTATTTATATTTAACTAGCAAATGAACCAACACTACATCCTGCACATTCTCAAAACAATGTCAAAGATGTTAGTATACTCCTACAAGGTATAAACAAGATCACGCTCAAGGAGGGAAAATCAGTCAATATAAACTTTAATGTTGATGCCACTGTCAATGGGAGACTGAACTATTGCTTTGATTTATTATAGGAAGTGGTGCACACATCAGCTTCCCTCGCCTAGTCAGCCAAAATCCGGCCTATGGTCAAACAGGCAATTATGTCCAATCAAGACTTGAGTACAGCTTTGATGTCCTTAGAGTTGGTACCCGCAACAGCAACCTGCTTGCACGTGGCCCTGTGAGTCAGTGAAGTTGAGAAAAAGTGCTTGGAGATAAAAACATCTAGCATGAACGGCTCCATGTAGACTATGGTGTGCTGTGTGAAGGACATGTGCCTATTTGAATTCTTGGACTTTTTCCCCTTTTGGTAATTGTATGGCCAGCTGTCGCGACCTCTTTTTTCTTTTTCGGCGCCCGCGATCGGGTATGGACGCCTTGCGGAGGCTAATGGCTCGGCTGAAATTAATTATGCCCAGACTCACCCAAGTCCATCAATTCGCGACTTAATGGTTCAAGTTTTTAACCTGTAAGTCAATTTTAAAACGAAGTCACCACTAATCGGTTTGGGGTGGGTCGATTAGAAACCCAAGCGAAATATTGAGAGAAATACTCGCTCCTGCGCAACCAGAGAAATTAGAATCGGGGACTTGATTACACTAGTTAATTACTAATGCCATTTCGGTACCTAATATTGTTTAAACCCTAAGGCTTTTTGGATTTTTGAGGGATTTTCCATGCATTTTTTAGAGGAAAAATATTTTTGAGTCTTTTTCTAATTTTTGGACATAAAAGGGATTTTTTTTTATTTTTTGGTATTTTTGGAAAAATACAAGTCTTTTTGGCTTTTTCATGAATTTTGGCTTTTTTGGGAAAATATGGAGATTTTTGAATTTTTTTATTTTTTTTATTAAAATATTATTTTATATTATTATATATTATATAAATAAATAAAAAAGACCCGGTCGGATCCGCAGGTTGGGTCTGACCCGGGCCATTCACCCAGACCCGTTGCGAGGCCCGGCCCGGACTTTTTTCTTTCTTTTAAGCAAATCGCAGCCCAAAAGCGAAATAGGCCCACTTCTCTTAGGCCCGCGCAAATTTGGCCCGCGCAACTAAACCCTAGAGGAACCGGGTCATTCGCTTGACCCGACGACCCAACTTTCGGCTGCCCCAAATTCGCGAAACCCTACCCGAATCCAACCCGACTCGCGGCCCGACGTCTGCCGCCCCCGGGATTTACGGAATCCCGGGATTGTGACTGGAAAATCGGGAACCCTAGGGTTTCCGAATCAAGGCACCGAGGAGCGCAGCGGCGGCGACGGTGATGACGGTGGCAATGACTGAACTGAGGAGATGGAGGTGGCGACGGCGACGGCGACGGCGCGGTACCCGCCCATGACGACAGCGCGACGAGGGCGGCGATGACAGCGAGACCCCTGCGAATCTCTTCTTCTTCGACGTCTCTCTCTCACTCTACTCCTCCCTCTGGCGAGACCCAGATCCGAAGTCGCGAGCCCTCGGTCCCCCTGAAGTCTCTCAGTGGGGTGTCCAAGGGTCACGACTTCGATCCCCCCTGCCTCTCTCTCCCTTCGTGTGTCTCTGTGTTCGCTTCTTCGGCTAGATTCAAGATCTTCGGCGGCTCGTCTTCGGGCCTCCCCTGAAGTCTCTCAGGGGAAGCTATCGAAGCTTGCCATTGGTGATCTCCTCTTCGCCGTCTATGTCTTCTTCGTTGGCGATGGAGGGCCTATTTATAGGCCGAGGGGTGGCTGGTCGACGGAGCTCGACCGTCGGTTGCCGTAGCCTTCGCCGGCCGAACCGGCGTCCCATCCGACACCAGCTATCCCCCCACTCCACGTCCCATCGCCGTTCGGTGCCAGCTAGTCCACGTGCGTCGCTGCTCCTCCCCCCCGCTCTAGTATCGCGCCCTCCGGCGTGTGTCTTTGGGCGCGAGGAAGAAGAAGACCTAGCTGGGCCGGGCTGAGGCGGAAATGGGCCGAGGAGGCCAAGAGGAGGGGTTTTTTTTCTGTTTTTTCTGTTTTTCTTGTTTTTTCTATTTTTTCGTTCATTATTATTATTATTTTTATCCGATAAAGATAAGATAAAATAAAATAAAATAAAATAAAATAAAGTAAAACCTAATTAATTAAAAGGAAATTTTAGGCGTCAACAACTGCCCCTCTTTGAAGGTGAGCTCGCAGAGGTTGCATTCAAAGACAAACTGATGCCTAAATTTTATCCATACATGCGTAACAGATTATATTTTACTTGGGACCTATTATCCTATGCAAAAAGAGCAATATAACATTACATATACTAAGATAGATAAGAAGATACATGTAGTTACTTACTGGGAGCGAGTGAGATAGGGTGTGAACCCCAAGTTTTGGCAAGTATCAAGGCGTCATCTTACCTGTTGCATGAGGAGATTGCTTCTCCAGGACCCGAACCATTCTTCGGTCACTTATTGGAGTAATAAGTGGTTTGTCTAAAACCCGAACCTTTCTTCGGTCGCCCTAACGGGGAATTGCTTTTCCAGGACGGGAACCTTTCTTCGGTCGTCTTGATGAGGAATTGCTTTTCCAGGACCCAAACCTTTCTTCGGTCGCCTGTTAGAGCAATAAGTTGTTTGTCTAGGATCCGAACCTTTCTTCGGTCGCCTTGACGGAAGATGCGCCGACCTTTTTCAGGGCATCTGTTTATTGGGAGATAGTACTTGGATGATCACAAGTACAAACTCTTGAAGGAAACCTTGGATATCCGTGAAGGTCTCTCATCTCCTGGTATGGGGAAATATCGAGGATGGGTCTCGCATATTCGTGAAGGTCTCTCACCTCCTGGTAGTTGGAATATCGAGGATGTACCTTGGATATTCATGAAGGTCTCTCACCTCTTGGTATGGGGAATATCGAGGACGTACCTGGGATATTCGTGAAGGTCTATCACCTCCTGGTATGGGGAATATCGATGACGTGCCCCGCATATTCACGAAGGTCTCTCACCTCCTGGTAAATGGGAATATCGAGGATGTACACAGGATATTCATGAAGGTCTCTCACCTCCTGGTAAATGGGAATATCAAGGACGTACCTTGCATATTCATGAAGGTTTCTCACCTCCTAGTAATTGGGAATATCGAGGACGTGC
Source organism: Eucalyptus grandis (assembly GCF_016545825.1). NCBI lineage: Eukaryota > Viridiplantae > Streptophyta > Magnoliopsida > Myrtales > Myrtaceae > Eucalyptus > Eucalyptus grandis. Next base: position 33,168,750 of record NC_052613.1, read on the forward strand.
CTCGCATATTCATGAAGGTCTCTCACCTCCTGGTAATTGGGAATATCGAGGACGTACCTCGCATATTCATGAAGGTCTCTCACCTCCTGGTAAATGGGAATATCGATGACGTACCTGTGATATTCGTGAAGGTCTCTCACCTTCTGGTAATGGGAATATCGATGGCATGCCCCGCATATTCGTGAAGGTCTCTCACCTCCTGATAATGGGAATATCGAGGACATACCTAAGATATTCGTGAAGGTTTCTCACCTCCTGGTAATGGGAATATCGAGGGCGTGCCCCGCATATTCATGAAGGTCTCTCACCTCCTAGTAATGGAAATATCGAGGACGTACCTAGGATATTCGTGAAGGTCTCCCACCTCTTGGTAGTTGGAATATCGAGGACGTACCTTGGATATTCATGAAGGTCTCTCACCTCCTGGTAATTGGGAATATCGAGGACGTACCTGAGATATTCGTGAAGGTCTCTCACCTCTTGGTAGTTGGGAATATCGAGGACGTGTCTCGCATATTCATGAAGGTCTCTCACCTCCTGGTAATTGGGAATATTGAGGACGTGCCTCGCATATTCATGAAGGTCTCTCACCTCCTGGTAGTTGGGAATATCGATGACGTACCTAAGATATTTGTGAAGGTCTCTCACCTTCTAGTAATTGGGAATATCGAGGACGTACCTAAGATATTCGTGAAGGTCTCTCACTTCCTGGTAATTAGGAATATCAAGGACGTACCGGAGATATTCGTGAAGGTCTCTCACCTCCTGGAAGTTGGGAATATCGAGGACGTGCCTCACATATTCATGAAGGTCTCTCACCTCCTGGTAGTTGGGAATATCGAGGACGTGTCTCGCATATTCATGAAGGTCTCTTACCTCATGGTAATTGGGAATATTGAGGACGTGCCTCGTATATTCATGAAGGTCTCTCACCTCCTAGTAATTGAGAATTTGAATGTAGTACAAGGCTTACTTGGATGGCTGGGTAATTGCAGGTGCACAATGTAGTGGAATACTCGAGTGGCTGCTAGCATTCAATGGCATAATTTTGAGGACAACTCTGACAGATCGAGTGTCACAGAAATGGGGTATTTGAACGGTGGTCGATACTTAAGGATGAGAGGATACTTGGATAGTTACAAGCATCTAAACTTTAAAGATAGCATGAATAGGTCGACCGTCAACAGAGGGAGCACTTGAGTAGCGGCAGACACTCAAAACAGGGGGATGCTTGGACAATCGTAGATATCAATACCTGGGGTCAACTTGAACAAACTGAGTATCGGTAAGAGGGAGTACTTAAACAGTGGTAAGTACTCAAAGATTATCAAACATAAAGCTTTGGGAGTAGGGATGGGGATATGCTTTTCTAGCGATATCTCTGATCTCTGAAAGTATGTCTGCTATTTGCACAATATGCACACATGATTGTATATGCTGTAAATTCATGAGTTCAAATGAGATTCATGCATGATAATTTTGTCAATTTTGCATCATCTGATTTCCACCAAGGAAGATTTTGAAAGACAACCTTCATTTAGAATGTAGATGTCTTGAGCATGCTAGACGAGGGACTTTCAGTCTGAAAGGACTTTTCACTCACTCTCATGGAAAAGGCTATCCGGACAATTAATGCAGGATTTACGACACTATTTCACTGTCATCATGTCAGTAGGGGTCTGAGTATTCTCGCAAATGGTACAACTTTACCAATGTGAGAGGTCTTTGTTGAAATTGTGATGAAGACTTGGTCAATGGCTCATTAAATGGGACCGTCGAGGTCAAAGCTCATGAACAAAGTGCCGCACAATCATCTCCGGGTTTGCAAGTCAAGAATCCTATGAAAGGAGATAGAGTAATCTTGCTCATACTTCTTCGAGCGATGCTTATGTACACATGAAATCCTACGTTAATTGAAGTGCCCTAGTCTGAAGAGACTTTTACAATGGGAATGTAACGTAGGCTTGATTTATGTGTAAAAGGGTGAGAGCTGGTGATTGCCTTGGCATTTGTCACTGGTCTTTCTTCTCACTGTCAGATGGAGGCTCTATCAATCGAACCACAACAGCAACTTCTCTTGGCTGTATTTTTGACTGGGTGCATTGGCCTGCTTTTACCAGGCACACTACTTTTTCATGCCCCTATTTTTATTCTAGTTCTTTATTGAAGCACCATTATTTAGACTCTTGAGTCTTTATCTTCAGCCGGCGCCCTAGGCTATGGTAATGACTTCTGCTTTGTCTCAATGTGAGGGTAAAATTACAAACTCACTTGAGTTGTACAATGCATACAAGTGCATAGAGAAGGAATTGCTCTTCGTTATTCTAAGGCACTTAAATTAACGCGAGTGTTCATATGCAATAAAGACACCCGAAGATTGATGTAAGTGCGAGCAAGAAAATTTCTATCACTCTTCTCACCTTGTGATGCTACTTTGCCTCCGCTCTGCCCCAATGTGGGGTGGTTCTTGACGGGGGTATGAGAGAAGCTTCACCAGTGTATGGGGCTCAATGGGGTGAGCGATGGAATGCTTATCACTATTTTGGTTATCGTACCATTCGCGAGAGAACTCTTTACCCTGCAGCCATGGAATCTTCTGCACTCATCTCACAAGTGTATAGATGGGGGGGATTGTGTGTAGGATATGGCTTGCCTTTCATCATTTTGATGCGCCTCATCCAACATGCTCGATTAATCTTGTATTCTTCATTTAGCTGTCTATTCTAATAATTCTCAATGGAATTAGTGATTTAGATAGACAAAATCATCATGCAAAATCCATTTGGAAAAGGCATGCAGCATTTTAAATGTGATGGAGTTTGTACTCTCAGAACAAATGAATGGTTTTGACTCAAAAAGACATTGTTGGTAGCTTTAAGGGTCAACATAATAGTATTGTTAAATTTTGAACATCAAAAGGGTTATTCACAAAGGGGTGTCGATGGTTGTCCCTATTAAGTGGGGACATGACATAAGAAGGATCAGCCAGGGTTGGGGATCTGATCATGGATTTGACGGGCCTTTCTGCTTTTGCCCCTGCAGAAGAGAAAATGTACAAGTAGATCAAGTAGTCTGGCCAAAATCAAATGTGAGTTGAGGCATAAAGATTTTCTATCATTTTCTTTGGTGATTACTCAGGACGCCATTTTGCTTAGGAGAGTTTGTCATGCCTCTCATTAATTTGTTATCCTTGTTTTTTACAGTCAGGTGATCCTACAAGAGATAAAAGGGATCATGTTAGTCAGGAACTCTTTGAAGAATCAAATAACTGGAAGCGATACAACTTTACCCTTCACTGGTTCGCAGATGATTGGATGGACCTGAAGTGCGAGTGGGACACGAAGTCCTATGTCTTGCTTCGTTAGGTCAATTATTGGCTCCTGGATGACACGTCATTTTACACGAAGTCAGGTGAATTTGATGTGGGTCATTTCCACATACTAGCTTGGCCAATATTGATTTGCCAAACCTAACCATCAAGTTTGGCTCTTGAATCCCGATGCTTCCTGCTGATAGGGAAAACATGTCAAAAGCGAGTTCAAAGAGCGGGAGTATTGGAAACAATATCGAATTACCCTTCCTCAGAGTTTGTTTTTGCTGACTCTTAGGAATACTTGAATGTCAATGACGGCCTTTTGTCTTTGACATAGTTCAATGTCTCTTTTGATTGGCTCCCCTCATTTATAGCCCTGTGTACACGATTGATGATTTGCAACGCCTTCCTTATGTGGAATTTTGTCTTTGACCACATGACCATTAGTAGTATTGAGCAAAGTCATCTACTTCAAGCTTCTATGGAATCTGAGATGGACAATCAAACCTCCAATTCTCTGATGGCAATTACGTCTTGCGAGAGTATGCGTCTGGAACAAGAAGTCAGGTTTCCAGGTCCTAACGCCATTATCTTGAATAGGGGGCTAAAGACCACTTCAATTGTCTGGATTTCCTCCCTGTTGACAGTAGCCAATTCAAAGAAAAAGAAGAGATCCCTTCCCTGTGCTTCTGGGCTTGTCGAAGCTGGAAATTCCATTAATGAAATCGCAACGTCTAGTTGCTCGGGCCCGTTGTGGGAAAGAGATATTGCTCCGGCTTGAGAAGGAGTTGGGCAAGAGCGAGGTGGAGTGCATAGAGCTCCTAGGGACGGCTTGATTTCAACCGTATGCCTGTACCCTTTTTTTTTTTAAGTGGGATGATCCTTTCTATTTGCCCCACTGTCTTCTTGGAAGAGTGTCTTTGAATTTGGCATGTTCACATGATGCGCCAGCTTCAAATGCCTTTTTTCACACTAAATCAAAGGGGATGATGTTCTCGTTGAAGCTACAGAAGTGTAACCCATGCAGCCAACAACGATGCTTGCAGGACAAAGCTTCTATGAACTGCTTCATTAACTCCTCTTCAGCCAGTTGAGGGTGGGTTTGTATCATGAAAGCCCTCCACCTCCCTGCATATGCTTGGAAATCCTCCATTGGTTTTCTTCTGAAGTGAGCCAAACTCTCGCAAGGCAGCTCAGTTCCAATCTGGTTTTGGTACTAATGCAAGAATGTGGAACTCAGCTCATTCCAATCTTTTGGGAGATGAATATTTGCTGTGACGAACCATTGCAATGCGGATCCCGTGAGAGTTTCTTGGGACGCTTGAGTTGTAAATAACATCGGGCCATAGTACCAACTCATTTCAACGTGGAGATACTACAAGTGTGCCACGGGGCAAGTCGTGCCGTTATATTTGCGGAGATTGGGTATCCACATTTCTATGGGGGTTAGGATCCTACAAGGGCAAGACGAACCTGATATGTCTTGGTTAGGCCATTGGTTTTCCCACTGCATGTTCATCGTAGTGGTGAATTTTTCTGCTTCAGGGAAGTTAGACTCTATCGAGATTACCCCATTGCTTTCTTATGGGTCAAAATTACCGAAGGAGGATGAGGCATTTAAGTTATCCTCATGGTCAAGTGATGAGCTTAGTACTTCGTTAGGATCGTAACGGATAAAGACGTATGTTTCCTCTTCTGACGGGCCTCCATCCCTGGGTGAGAGTAGGAAACAGTTATACGATGAATCATCAGTTTCATTGTCGAAATAACGTTGGAAGTCCTTGGGGCTGTATTCTAGGAACGGGAAGTCTTCAGGGTTGTACTCTAGGGGATGGTAGCCTTCAAAGCTGTATTTTTGGGAATGCTCGAACCTTTGGTGTGGTGGCTCGTCGGCAGATGCTGAATTGATCTGCTTAGGCTTTCTTTTCTTGGCCCCTGGTCCAAACCTTTTAAGTAAGGCCCTGCGTTTCGCCAGCTCGATTCTATCAATTAGAGTTTCACTCTCTGATTCACTTTCTAGGTTGATGGGAGTTGGTATTCTTTGGACCCTAGCTCTGGGAGTAAGCTTGGGGAGTTGTCCTATCGTGCCCCGGTCTTGAACAGGCTCTGTGTCTTGGATCTCGTAGAAAGGCTCCTTGCCTTTCCTAGTGGGAAACTTTTCAGTAATAAGATGCTGCTCAGTTGCCCATTTATTATGCAAGGGTTCATTGACATGCTCTTCTCCTATCTCGGCGACTAACGGCTCCTCGTGCTCCGCGATCATCGGCTCTTCGTAAGGCAAGGCGATCTCAGGGGTGATGTCAATATTATACTCTTGGTGAAAAACATGAATTAGTTCCCTCCAGGTTTTAAGGGGACTAATCTTCCCGACAATGTACCATCGCAAGGCAGGGCCAGTCAAGCTCGATTGGTACGATTGAATCATCCTTCGGACCAGGTAGGATTGCAAGTAGGTCTCTGGGCGGGAGGTATTAGTATACCTTTCGCATTCAGGTGCTTTGAGCTCTTCAGGGATCTCAATGCCGGCGTAATTGGACAGGTCCATGGGATTCCGCCCCTGCAGCTGGTTTAACTTTTTCATGATCTTTTCAAACTGTCTATGGTGCTGGCTATTTTTTGGCAAATTCGCGGGTGTTATGACAGCGCTTAAAGCAACTATGGAGTTAGGCTCAGCTTGAGTAGATTTCATTTGTCTCGAGAGTTGTTGAAGGACATTGGACATCTGTCCTACGCCATCTTTAATGTTGGCGAGGCGATTTTGTACATCATTCTGATCGGCCTCTATTGCATGAGGCCATTCGCGGGCGATTGGTGGCCAACGATTCATAATTACCTGTTGTTGTGAAAACAATGAATGAGCACGAAAGTAAACAGAGATTGACCCATGGCAATGGTCTAACTGTTTTTTTATTTATCAAAAGAGGATTTTATAGATCGCAAACTTTTGACATCTAAAACTTGAAATTGAAATGACATAATGAAATACAAGATATTTAAACAAAAGTCCCTAAACAATGGGACAAAACTTTCATGATATTAACACTAAGGAAGACACGACCGCTAATTTATATGTGATAGGGAGCCTTGTTCCTACAAAGGCTGCTTGCTTTCTTAGACTGGCTCTGAGATGAGTATCTGGCCTATTCCCATATCCTCTGCATAAGCTCTGCTTTGGGAGCAGGAATGAACTGGATATCGTCTTTTCCCATCGCATATAAACTAGGACTTGAAAAGCTTATCCTAAATTGCCATAGGCCAATAAAAAGACTGAGTAAAAGTAAATAAATTACTTTGCTTTTAAATAAAATGGCAAGCACAAAGACATACGAGATGGGACGTGCGGCTCGATTTCTAACTCGAAGGCTTGATGAAATTAAAAGGTATCCGCCCGTCGCAGTCTCGCGTTAGCAGCATACCCCCTTAACCTCGGCTAAGAAATTCGAGGAAAAGAAAGACAACCTCTACATCGCAGTCTCATGTTCGAGGTCGTATCTTTCTTAACACCATCCTAGAAATCCTATGGCGGCTCAGGTTCGGCGGCCGGGTTGTGTGTGCCATGTGTAGTGTTAAAACAGTAAAGCATGCATAGCAATTTAGAATCACAAGACATTTTATTTTAATGAAAATTAAGATAAACTTTTAAGCTACTAACCTGAATAAAGAAAAAACAAAAACAAGTCAGAAAAGGGTTTAAACAAGATAAAATGGCCTAAGTCCTCAAAAATTGTCCTCAGCGGAGTCACCAAGCTATCGCGACCTCTTTTTCTTTTTCGGTGCTCGTGATCGGGTACGAGCACCTTGTGGAGGCTAATGGCTCGGCTGAAATTAATTATGCCCGGACTCTCCCAAGTCCACCAATTCGCGACTTAATGGTTCAAGTTTTTAATCTGTAAGTCAATTTTAAAACGGAGTCACCATTAATTGGTTTGGGATGGGTCGATTAGAAACCTAAGCGAAATATTGGGAGAAATACTCGCTCTGCGCAACCCAGAGAAATTAGGATCGGGGACTTGATTACACTAGTTAATCGCTAATGCCCTTTCAGTACCTAATCTTGTTTAAACCCTAAGGTTTTGGATTTTTTAGGGATTTTCCATGCATTTTGGGAGGAAAAACATTTTTGAGTCTTTTTCTAATTTTTGGACATAAAAGGGATTTTTTTTTGGTATTTTTGGAAAAATACAGGTCTTTTTGGCTTTTTCATGAATTTTTGGCTTTTTTGGGAAAATATGGAGATTTTTGATTTTTTTATTTTCTGGAAAATAAAATATTTTTATTTTATTTATTAAAATATTATTTTATATTATTATATATTATATAAAAAATGACCCGGGTCGGATCCGCAGGTTGGGTTCGACTCGGGCCATTCGCCTAGGACCCGGACGGGCCTACAACGCAGGCACGGCCCGGGACTTTTTTTTTTTCTTTTTAAGCAAATCGCAGCCCAAAAGCGAAATAGGCCCACTTCTCTTAGGCCCGCGCAAATTTGGCCTGTGCAACTAAACCCTAGAGGAACTGGGTCATTCGCTTGACCCGACGACCCGACTTCCAGCTGCCCCAAATTCGCGAAACCCTACCCGGATTCAACCCGACTCGTGACCCGACCTCCGCCGCCCCCGGGATTTACGGAATCCCTACCCAGTTCCCGATCCGGGTCCGACCCGAAAACCCAGGATCGTGACCTGGAAAATCGGGAACCCTAGGGTTTCCGAATTGAGGCGTCGAAGAGGCGCAGCGGCGACGACGGCGATGACGGCGGCGATGACTAAACTGAGGAGAGGGAGGTGGCGACGGCGACAACGATGGCGCGGTACCCGCTCGTGACAACGGCACGACGAGGGCGGCGATGACAACGAGATCCCCGCGAATCTCTTCTTCTCCGGCGTCTCTCTCTCTCTCTCTCTCTCTCTCTCTCTCTCTCTCTCTCTCTCTACTCCTCCCTCCGGCGAGACCCAGATCCGAAGCCGCGAGCCCTCGGCCCCCCTGATGTCTCTCAATGGGGTGTCCAAGGGTCGCGACTTCGATCCCCCCTGCCTCTCTCTCCCTTCGTGTGTCTCTGTGTTCGCTTCTCCGGCTAGATTCAAGATCTCTGGCGGCTTGTCTTCGGGCCTCCCCTGAAGTCTCTCAGGGGAAGCTATCAAAGCTTGTCGTCGTGATCTCCTCTTCGTCGTCTGTTTCTTCTTCGTCGAGGATGGAGGGCTTGTTTATAGGCCGAGGGGTGGCCGGTCGATGAAGCTCGACCGTCGGTTGCCGCGGCCTTTGCTGGCCGAACCGGCGTCCCATCCGACGCCAGCTATCCCCCCGCTCCACGTCCCATCGTCGTCCGGTGCCAGCTACTCCACGTGCGTCGCTGCTCCTCCCCCCCGCTCTGGTGTCACGCCCTCCGGCGCGTGTGCTGCAACAGCGCGAGGAAGAAGAACACCTGGCTGGGCCGGGCTGAGGTAGAAATGGGCCGAGGAGGCCCGAGAGAGGGTTTTTTGTCTGTTTTTCTTGTTTTTTCTGTTTTTTTCGTTCATTATTATTATTATTTTTATCCGAAAAGATAAAATAAAATAAAATAAATATAAAGTAAAAATAAAGTAAAACCTAATTAATTAAAAGGAAATTTTAGGCGTCAACACCAGCTATTGTTACCATCCAAGTAATCTTCAACTCCAAAGAAACTTCTTGGTGCTAAATGAGGCTGTTCAGACAAATAGAGACGAGCTTACCAGCCAGCACTATCTTAGGAAATGAAGGACCTAGGAGAGCACTATAAAAATCAAAAACAAAAAACTAAAGTCTTAACCACTAAACATGGTCACCTAAAAGCCAACATGCGTACAATATCCGTACACAGTTCGATTACGGATAAAGCAACCCCACATTCAATTGATTATCTGCTCAACCATTATGCTGCACCAGTAATATTATCAAGGAAATCACAGAGAGAGGACATCGCAAACTTTTAAAAGAATCAGATATTCAATGAATTCACCTGCCCACTCTGGATACCACATGTCGGCACAAAGACACCATGTCGAGAGGCATCAACACCACGCACTAGAACACTATCAGTGCACAGGTTGTGAAAACCTTGCTTCAACCTCTTGCTACAGGAGACACCTTTCCAGCATCTAAAAGCAGCCACTTTGATCATAGCTGCATAATAATTGTCTGCTAAAAGAAGATGGATGAAACTAAACCTCCTCTCATGTACATCCATAATGTTCCAAAAGCTGGAGTCGATGCAGACACCATGTAAAATTGGAGAAATATATGTGAAGCTATGATAGCCAACAGAATGCTCTTATTCAAGAATCTAGAAGGTAAATGTTTCTACAAAGCCAAAACAAATCTGATTCTGCTATTGGAACAAATAGTTACAATTATCTATATGTAATTGGCAAATGAACCAACACTACATTCTGCATATTCTCAATACAATGTCAAAGATGTCAGTATATTTCCATTAGGAGTAGTGCATACAAACAAGATCATGCTCAAGGAGGGAAAATCAGTCAAGATAAACTTCAGTATCGATGCTACTGTTAATCAGAGACTGAACTACTGCTCTGATTTTTCCTTAAAACTTGTCCCTCTCTCTTGGAGTATAGGAAGCAGTGCACACATTAGCTTCCCTCGCCTAGTTTGCCAAAATCTGCCTTCGGCCAAACATGCCGATATGTCCAATCGAGACATCAGCACGTCTCTAATGTCTTTAGAATTGGTACCTGCAACAGCGCCCTGCTTGCTCGTGACCCTGCGAGTGAGTGAAGTAGAGACGAAGTGCTTGGAGATGACAACATCTATCGTGAACAGCTCCATGTAGGCTATGTTGCGCGGCCTGAAGGACATGCGCTTATTTGGATTCTTGGACTTCATGCCCTTTTGGTTAGTGCATGCCACTGTTTTCATCATCCAAATAGTCCAACTCCAGAGAAACTTTTGCCTAAAAGCCAATACTCATACAAAATATCTATACAATTCGACAAATTTTAGAGTAACCCCCACATTCAATTGATTATTTGCTCAACCATTCTTCTACACCAGTACCATTATCAAGGAAATGACATAGAGAAGACATCCCAAGCTAGCAAAAGAATGATAAATTCAATGAAGCACCTACTGTGAATACCAATGTCGGCACAAAGACACCATGTCCAGAGGCATCGGCACCGTGCACTAGAACATTATTAGTGCACACGGTGCACAAATCTTGCTTCAACATCCTACAACAGGAGACACTTTCTAGCAAATGAAAGTAGCCACTTCGATTGTAGCGAGCATGACACCTGACAGATAGAAACGTTGTCCATAAGACACTCATCAAATTTGACGAGAGAAGTGGGCAAGCACACAGCTCCATATAACAAAACCTCACAATCTTCGAGGCTGCCCTAACAGAGGCTATGCCGAGCAATTCATCGAACACTTGGAATGCAAGGGTGAATAAGTGCTCAAAAGCCCCTAATTATCGAATCGTGTGACAATTCCTTTAAAACCTCGTCGAACATTCTTTTAAGAATGACCGACCTACTATGAGCCAATAAAGAATTTGAAGAACGCAAATTTCTTCCTTTTGCCACCAGATTCAGATAGACATAATTAGGCACACGGATTTACCTGTCTTGCTAAATTCGGAGTGGATCGTTTCAAGCCGATAAGGTTTGGATAGTGGTATTAAGGTCGCCTTCCCAACGTCCTTCACCATCCTCTTCAAAGAGGAGTACTTTATCTAGGTTTGGTGTCCTCAAGGCACCCTTGCAGAATATATTCATCTTGGGGCACTTCATGATGACGATACGCACCAACGATGGGAATCTAAAGGTGCAATTAGTGGGGGAGAAGCTCTCAAGGCTTGGTAAATCGTTAAGTATCAACTGTTGCAGCTTTTGGAAAGAGATCTCCTCTACTCCGTTTCCATCATCTGTCACCATGTCTTCCATCGCACCACAATTTTCTAGGGTTAGCCAAGTAAGATGCACCAGACTTGTCACTGCTGAGCAAGTGCCAATATGAACTAAACCAGCGCAACCCCGGTACTCCTAAACTCGTCAATCTTTGGAATGAAGTCGGGATGGAAGCACAATTGATAAACTCGGGCATTCCCCAATCCACAGAACTTCAATCTGTTTCAGAATTTCAGCAATCAAGGAACCATCTTTCCAAACTCGCTTCAGGTTACACAACCTATCTAGGTTAAGTTGCCTCAGATTTTGCAGTGCCTGGAGAGGCTTTTCCATGTTAGTTAGTTCTCCACAGGGAGTTGCTACCCCATGTCTAGACGAATCTTTTGGAAATATCTCCTCGAAGGAACTACATCTCACAGTAAGCATTTCTAGATTGGGGAATCTGTGGAGAAGGAAGTTGGAAAGAAAAGCGACATTTTCATCATGGTAGCATGCCAAAGTCAGCTCTCTAAGATTGTGGAAGACGTAATGCTGCGGCATCATCGCAGCATCCTCCCTTGCTAATGTCAATCCTTCCAAGTGTGGAATGACCTGTGGGAGGGAATCCGTTTAATTAGGCCACCAAAAGTTCAATGACTAAGATGTCACTTATGTTTAGGAAGAACAAGAGACACAACTTTCCGGAAGCAGACAAGCGAGCATTGATCACCATTATACGAGAAATGATTGTTGTTAGTGGTGTGCCCAATTTTTTTTTTTTTCTGGGTTGATGTGGTGTGCCTAATTCAATCACAATATATTTTGTGAATTTGGATAAAGAAAGTTATTAGTTAATGATACTTTGGCTATTTCAATTGTCAACTAATCAAATTCAAAAGGCAAATTAACATTTGCTTGTTTTAACAAATCATGTTATTTTTATAGCTAGTATGTGTGTTTCAATAGTAAGATGTTGTATTAATGTTGTGCATTGTTTTCGAAGCTATAGTTCTCTTATCTATTTTACTATAGATCATTAGTAGCATATGGCTTCAACTATATGTAACTTTGAGAAGAATGCATTCAAACTCAACAAATGATTGGCCAAAAAAAAAAAAGAAAAGAAAAATTGAAATGATGGGGACATGGGTGAAAAAGCAATAAAACAAGATAAAGATTATAGTTCCAAATTTCGATGGAAAAAAGAGTAAATAATGAAAACAAGTTGTTCATTCTTACAAAAGCGAAATGAAACATCAGATGACCAAGTAAACAAACCAAAAGTACATAACCCCAAATAAACGGATGTTTTTAGCGTTCCGTGTAGTTAAAAATGAACCTAATTTCGTGTTGGTATATCACTAATATACCTCTCAAATTAAGTTTGGTAATTTTGATTGAATGTTTGTAACTTAAAAAGTGTTGGTCAACCATAGGAATAAACGTTAGTAGATTTTTAAAATAATTGGTGATCTGGAAAATATAAAGATATATAAGTACTTTTCAAGATCTATAAGATAAAAAGTTGGTCAATGAATCAAATCCATTGGTATCTTAATTTGATGATTGTTGGTACATCAATTAGATTTTCATTTCAAATTTCAAATTAAAGTTAGTAATTTGAGAGGCATTGGCTTGTCACAAGAATAAATATTGGTTGATTATTAAAGTAATTTGTAATTTTGGTTGGAAATGTTGGTACTTTCCAACCTAACAATATAATAAGGTGGCAAGTAACTAAATTAGTTTATATTTTATAGAAAATGAATGTTTTGAAAGATATTTTCCTAAAAATGATCGCTTATATCGCTTGATAATAATTAGTCAATGAAATTTCTTTTCTTCATTGTCGACGACAATTTATATCTAAATAATTTTGTGAACTATGAAAATATTTCTCGTTCATTTATTTTTGTAAGCAATATAAGTGATCATTTTGCCAAAAGTATTTTGCATAAATTCTATTTTTGGTGAAAGGAATGGAGCCTTAATGTGACTAATATTGGTAAACCAATCAAATTAATTTTGGTAAATTTAAATAAAGTTAGTAATGTCAAATATGTTTGAGAGCCACAAGAATAAAAGTTGGTAAATTATTAAAGTAGTTGGTGATTTGAAAGTAGAAGAAAAAGTTTGTCCTTTTTTAAGCCTATTGATACGTGTGATCAAATAAGCAAGTTATCCGTGTGCATGACGATTACCAACCATGTTTAAGATGTTGGAGGATGGAAATTTGTTTTGTAGTTAAGCTAACAATATGCCAAATGACCATAATAACTTTTTTTTATTTTATAATTCTGGTGGATGGGGTTGGTCAAATTAAATTAAATAGGTAAATCTTATTCACAAGATATGAGTAGCTCATTAGAAGCATCAATATCTATGTAAGTTAATTTGATAAAAAGTGTTTTTCTTCAAAGTAAAAGTTGGGATCAATAGATTTATATACCAAAGAATATGAGTTGGAAATAATTAACTACAGACAATCTTTAAATTTCTAAGCAATTCACAAGTGTGGTTAGGCAAGTCTCAACAAGCATGAAATGTTTGACAATTTCAATTTCCCATAGAAAATAACAATGCACCAAGAGCTATGCACATAAACCAATGAAGACAATAGCAAAGAGCTAGAATCATTAATAAGGGTAATACCTTTTCAAAAGAAAAGAGTGCATATTTTTTCTCACTGGTAGTTGTACCTTGGCAGCTTGGGAATTCACAAGCAAATGAGAATAACCTCATCTTGCTACAATGGCTCACTCGCAATTGTTCCAAGAGTGGCCATGCTGAAGTATGACTATGTTGGTAGAAGCTCCTAAGTTTCGGTGACCTAAATACAGATAAGTTGGTTAATTGTGGAAAGTAGAGATCACCTGTACTCATCCCTACTTCGTCTTCCTCAGCGATAATTTCCTCCACCCCACAATCCATTATTGAAAGTTCTTTGAGTTGTGCCATATTTTTTGCCATCGAGCTTGGAAATAAACTTTTGAGACTCTCACACTTGATGACCTCTATGCACTGTAAGCATCCAAAGGTAAGACCTCCTTGAGGAAGTCCACTCCACACGTATTTCATTTTTGGGAGCCGCGTCAAAATTAATTCTCTCAATTGAAAAGTATTTGTAGAACAAGCTTCGCTAAATTCAAACTCTTGGACTTGAAATACCACTTCCAAGGATCCACAATCGGTCACAATTACCTTCTCTAGGTTTTGAAATCTTGTGATCATATTATAAGATGAAAATATGGATACAAGTTTCTCACAATACTCCACTACCAGTGTCTTCAATTTGCCAAAGATATTTGAATCAAGATCATCAAGCCATATCTTCTCCATGTTATCCATGTGTAAGAACTTCATTGACTCCATACTAGGAAACTCAACCTGCTAAATTTAATTAATTAGAGCCAATTCTCTATTCCCTCAAAAAAGAGTATACTTTAATTATAAGAACAAAGAAAATCACAAGATGGACATTATCAAAGAATAGAAAGAAAAGAAGACTAGATGTGCGTTATTTCTTTTTAGCAAATGCCACCCCCTAAAATTCATTCTCCTGTCATATAATTTTAAAGTAGAAAACATAAATTTTTCTAATATATATCAAGCATTATGTTTAAGCAGTAGCATAACCATAGCCTTCTTAATTAAACAACCATATTCATTTCATGTATAATTTGTTTCCCATGATCCTCAAATTTAGCCTATCTTAGATTCCGCTCATTATGGCACTAAAAAACACAATAGCTAATATACAATCCCATTTCTTTGAAGTGACAACGACAAAATAGAAACCAATTCACACAAATCAATGCTTCATGGTTTCTTGGACTTCAAAGGTTCTCCAACAAAGTATAGACTCAAAGAAAACACATCAAATACCGAAGAAAAAAATCCAACAAATCACTAGCTGATTTCTCTTTATAAGTTTGTTATTCGAAATTATCATGACTGAGGATATTAATCTTGATTTATTTTTGTTAATAGTTGATCACTATTATTAAAGTTGCCTATAAATATAAGGGTTAATACCCTAAAAAACCCTAAACTGGTACACTTGTGACAAATTTACCCCAAACTATTTTTTTGACCACCAAAAACCCCAAACTG
The DNA here is from genome assembly GCF_016545825.1 of Eucalyptus grandis. Classification (NCBI taxonomy): domain Eukaryota; kingdom Viridiplantae; phylum Streptophyta; class Magnoliopsida; order Myrtales; family Myrtaceae; genus Eucalyptus; species Eucalyptus grandis. Next base: position 33,184,047 of record NC_052613.1, read on the forward strand.
GTATATCTTTGACAAATTTACCCCAAACTGGTACATTTGTGACAAATTTACCCTATGTTGGTTTTCGTTAAATTTTATTATCAAATTATTAAGTTAAATGACACGTGACGGTTAACCGGTATACCAATTTAGGACTTTACGCTCCGTTTATCACAGTTTACAATTTTTATGATTTTTTTGTGGTATTAATCCAATTTAGCATAGGGCATATTTATCAAAAATTTACCAGTTTAGGGTTTTTGCAGTCGGATAAATTAGTTTGGGGTAAATTTGTCATAAATTTACCAGTTTGGGATTTTTCATGGAAAAAAAAAATAGTTTGGGGTAAATTTGTCACAATTGTACCAGTTTGGGGTTTTTCATGGTATTAACCCTAAATATAAACCAATTAAATATTTTTCTTTAGTTATAATGATGAATTGATTTGAATCATTTGATAACTAAATTTGCCTATTTGACGTATCTTTTTCCCCGGTTGACTTGGCCTTTCTATCTCTTTCATCTCTATTTAGTTTCTCCGTCTTTTTCTTGTTATATGATTTTCCTCCACTTTCATCGAATCTAAACCTAACTTTCTTCACGCTTTCGTTCCACATTAGTTGGCATCAGATCTAAATTTGTTCTTCATAAATTGGTCATTGAGCTAGATCTCTTCAACATTAATTGGTATCAAAACTTCACTTTAAATATGTATTATCATTGTGCAAATATTCTAGACCAAGGACCAAGTCTATGGTACTTATTTTAGATGTTATGCTTGCAATTCTTATCTGATATGCTCATGAAAATATATGGCATTCATGCCTATTGAAACTTCAGCTACCATGCTTTGCTAATATGTAGCCACTCTATGTTTGGTAAATTTTCTCTTTGAATAATGTCACAATATTATTACCTTTGATATATCGAAATTTGAAAAGAGTAGGTATCAAGATTATTATGTCGATTGGTATGGAAATTATTATTATTATTATGATTATCATACTATTCTAATAATCTTGAGAGCCAGGAGCAACCTCAAATTGCATTTGTTTGTATTAATTTACGACTTAATTACACCAACTGAAAGGTTCAGGACTCGATTGTACTTTTTGATAAAGGTTTAAAAGTTCATTGCACCAATTGAAAAATTTATAACTTGATTGCATTTCATAAATATGTTTTAGGACCCATGGAATGATTTTCCCATAGCAATATTTAAAATTGACTTCAGGAATAGCGACAAAATGACTCCTAAAATTTATTCCAGTTTGGCATGTTTAAGAACTAAAACTTTTTTTTCCCGTTTATTGGTAAAACTTGTTCCAATTAAGCATTTGAGTCTTTCCATTGCCCAAATTAGTTTCAGGAGGACAAAAAGTGTATATGACATTTTTCATCGAATTTCCCCCTCTTTTTTTTTAATTGTAAAGATGTGGTGCTACTATGGTGATGCCACATTAAAAAAGGTGACAAAAAATTTAGAAAGTACTTATAAGAAAACAAGGCGGGAGAAGGGGGGTCTTAGGGCTTTTGCATTGGCGACGGTCGCAACCATCTCCCAGGTCACAGATAGGGCACCCAGCATCCTTGCTAGGCCACCAGTTGCCAAACTTGGCTCCTCACCACCACGTGAGTGAGCACACTTGCCCTCATTCAAATTGGCAAGGGCGATAGTAGGCCACCGGTAGTGGCGCTCTCTAAACAGCCTTTCCCCTTTGACCAGCGATCTCTCATAAGACTTTTCTTTTATTTCCAGTTTCATATTAATGCTGATTTTTTTCCCTAATTTTTATGTGGAAATAGTGAAATATCACCGTTTGTGCTCGAGGAAGCTCCATCACGGTGTCAAAGGCCATGCAGGACAGAAAAATGATAAAAATGCAGAATTTCTCCACAAAAAATGGACAGACTTAACAAGTCTTGAAATGCATCGATTGTGCAAATTTTAGAACTTAAGTGCCAAACCAACACAAGCTTTAGAACTTGTAGTGTTATTAACCCTTGATCTTATGTTGAATAATATTTAAATTTGAGATGACATTTTAGCATTGTCTAGGCTCTAATTAATTAAAACTTGTCAATTGAAGCTTAGCCTCTAATTGATATTTGTACTTCAGCTATAATTTTGTCTAAGACTTGAAAAGGAAAGGAGAAAATTATGAAGTTTTTGAAACCTATGAAAAATTTTTGATATACATTTCGGCATGTTTATATTAAAGAAGTAACTTTGAGATGTTTCTTATTGAGGTCAAAGATTTGTAAAAGAAAATGATAAGTTATCATAAGTGACCCCACAGACCCTTAACATTGTCTTCGCTCAAACCATCAGGATAACAAACTAGATATGCCATAAAAGAAGAATGAGTGCAAACCTTTTCGACGAGTAAAAGCGGTTGTTGTGTTGGAACGCTGCCCTCTAATTTTCTACAATTAGCATCTCCTAGAATCACCTTCACAGCTTCGCAATCTTTGACGGTAAACTCTTTCAAGGAGGGCCACTCTGAAATATGCTTCCCTTGACAGAAACTTCTGAGTCTTGGCATGCTGTGAAGATACAAAGTTACAATTTGAGGAATTACAATTTTGTCGGTTTCTTCTTCAGGTTTCTCCTCTTCTTTGGCGACAATGTACTCCATCTCTCCACAGCCATTGAGACCAAGATATCGGAGTTGTCCTAGACTTTTTGCCATAGATGTTGTAAAAAGGTTTCTCAGACGTGGGCACTTCTCAACAGTCAAAGACTCCGCATGGTGAAGTAGCCTTCTCCACATGAATGAAGGAATCACATTTATTAGGTTGTGACACTGCTTCACCTTGAGGACCTTTAGACAGCAAAAGGACTCCACAAGGATTTTATTGTTCCATAGTTCTTCTTGGTGAACTCCCTCGATGTTTAGCTCTTCTAACTTTGGAAATGCAAACTACAAATGTACATAGATAAATGAAAAATACGCAAAATAGCTTAGGACCAAAGCATTAATGGCAAAATAATATAACAGATAAGATAAATCGGGATATGATACCTTCTCATCAAATAGAGGATGTAAACCATCACCAGCACAACTCTTTGAACTAAAACAAATCAAATTCTCAAGGTCACCAAGCTTGAGTATGCTTAAATTACGAAACTTGAACGTCTCGATAGTTTTCCCTTTTCCTTCTTCCATTGCAATTATGCCCTTCATATTATTGCAACAGGAAACATCAAGCACCGCAAGTTTATCAAGAGTTCTGGCCGTGGCACTTGAGAAGAGATATGGCAAACTATGACAACGCCTTACGCTCACTTGTACCAGACTAGGAAACGCTGATATTACTATGCAGCCACTCTTCAAAATGTCTCTCAGCCTTGGTAGATTTAGCAACTTCATTTTTTCTAATGAAGAGAGGACCAATGGCTTTTGCCTTTCATTAGAGCTGAGAGTTACTGTATCAAATAATGCTTCCAAGGAGGGACACCCAACCACCTCAATTTTATTTAGATTATGCAACCTATCCATTAAATTTGATGGAAAAACATGTGACAAATTTTCACAAAGTTCAACAGTGAGGGATGCAAGTTTGTAGAAGGATTGTCCATGGAGTTGATTATGCCATATCCTCTTTAATTGGAACATGGAAGAAAGCTTCAATTCCTCCAAGCTTGGAAAAAGAACCTGCATAAAAACATTTTATATGTAGAATGACTGAGATTTTTGGTATAGAATTGTATTATGCCAAAATTTGTGGGCAACTTTGGGAATGATCCCCAGCGAGTTAGCTTTTCCACTGCCAACTGCCAAACTTGAATAATGATCAAGTTTCTGCTAAATTGCGTCTCTGACAAGAACTAGAATAATGAATGACAAAAAGTACTATAGATGCTTACCTTTTCATTGAAGAAGCCTGGCAAGGATAAGCCAGAGTTTATATGATCAAATGCTTGTTGTAATCCCGTGTTAGATGTGATCGACCATTGCCTTTCTTCGAATGAAGAGAATGTCATCATTTTGGGGCACTGAGATATCGTCAATTTTGTTAAGGATGGACAATGAATACAATACTTTCGATAAGAGAATGTCTTGAGATTTGGTAATTCCTCAAGAGACAAGGAGGTTAACAAATGAAACTCTAAAGTATCGCTGGTTGCAGCTTCCTCCAATTCTTCTTCTTCCACATCAATAATTTCCTCCAGTAGCTTACAATTTGCTATTTCTATTTCTTTTATTTGCTGGAGTGCTTTAGCCATGGAATAAGAAAAAAGAAACCTTAGGTTCTCACAATTTTGCACCTTCAATGCCTTTAAGTTTCGAAAACACATTGTTCTTCGTGGATTTTTATTCCATATGCATCCCAAACTTGGTAAGTCACTCAGGGTTAATTCCCTCAGTCTCGATAGAATCTCAACTTCCTTACTGCATGTCAGTCCTTCAAGGTCGAATACTTCTCTTATCAACTGACATCTTTCAATAATCATGGTTTCCAAACTCTGTAGCTTTATTAGCTGCAAAGGGTGAATAACCTCCCATTATCTCATAGTAATGCTTGTAACCAGATATACAAGTCGTGAGTGATGTTACAATTAAAGAAATAATCTCATACAATAGATTTAAATATAATGGAAGAAGAAGCAGAGTAGTGATTTTTGAATTTTACACTATTGTTCTTTAGAATTTATCAACTTTACACTAATCATTTAGCTGTTGTATATCTGGACTTTACTGAATGTATTTTAATAAGAGAGAATTTAAAGTCCTTGAATTATTGAGGTTATTAAGGTTACCTTCAGATTTTGTGCTTTTTACCTAAATTATTTTAATTCATGGCATAGGCTCAATTGATGTTTTAGTCATCGACTATGATTATATATAATACGTCAACCGAATTATTTTCTTCCGAATAGTCGTGAGCTTATTTGACAAACAGAGAAAAAACTATACTTTTAGTTGATTTGCAGATGCAATTTGAGCCTGCCACATTTTCTGAAGTATTTTAAAGAAAATCCTATTATCGAAAGATTGAAAGAAAAAAGTTATTGTAAATTATGAGAGAAATGCCAAAGCAGTCAAAAAAAATTTGTTGTCCCCATGCATAGCACTACAAGATCCATTATTCTCTAAAATCGATGTTATATGCTACATTGGCCGAAAGTAATTAAAAAGAAAAAAGAAAAAAAAGGTTCGTCCCTGTGAGATCCATGGTTGGCCATAAAAGGATTTAATTGAGCGAACAGCACCATATGGGCATCGAAGTCAATTTCATTAGAGGATTTAACTTACCTATATAAGCACCTAAGATGCAGTTCCTTATCAAATAGCAAAATTATATGGCAAATTTTATTTATGTAGCCAAGAAAATGAATTACTTAATTCAACAAATGATTTTACTCGAGCATCATGCTTTTGTGTTTAGGCTCACGTGATAAACATAATGTTAAAAAATAATTTAAAGAAGGGCTTCCTTTTAAAAAAAAAAAAATTACTAACAAAACAGTTAAACGAATTGTTAAATCAAAGCGACGGTGCAAAAATAAATGCTAGATGTGTTTCTAGTTAACACTATCAAGGAATATTTTATTAAAAAAAGAAATATAAACATGTGCAGGGCACATAAATTCTACTGGTAACATTAGAAAAGTGGTTGGAATAAAGATTTATGGTAGATTTTATCACCACGAAAGGTCCATAGCTTACATGAATTAGAACAAAAAAATTAATTATCTAACTAAAATCTTATTGATGTACTAAGATAATAGTTCAGTCATTTAACACCTAAGAGTATTAAAAATTTTTATATAATGGAACTGTGTGTAGAAACACAATTTTGCAATGGTCCATTCAAACACCACAACTCTTTACAATCATTGGGGAAAAAAAGCAACTTTATTGTCTCAACTAGTCTAACGCTGATGTACTTAGGATTGTGATTGCAAAATTATAAGTAATTGATCTGGATATTATTTGACACATAGTCAGTGTAGTTAAATTCACCTATTGAATGTTTATTTATTTCTTTCTTTCATTTTAAGCAAGCGGATATAATATGACTCTACATTTGTCCATTCATTATTAAATAGAATTCATAAAAATTGTAAAGGTCGTATATACTTCCTTCAACTTATGAATATATCCATAAATGTTTATGTATCTTATTCGATTTTACCATTAAGCAATAATAAGGTTCCAGATTATTTGAAAAAACATATAAATCGCACAGTGCTTCTTTAACTATGTTGATAACATTACACAAATAAAGAGATGCAATTAACTACTGTATAAATGTTTTAATAATTCACATATCACATAGCAATTTCATATTAAAAAAATTAATTTATTGTTTGTCTCTAGAAATCTAAATCTCAAAAACCGATTCTTTATCCAATTTTTCTCCGTCCTATTATACTCTCACATTTAAAATCCATGCATAAAATCTAAACAACAAATTATATACCTGTTGCCCGTCAAAGAAATCAACTGAGAGGTTTGCGGTTTTATAGAAGCTTGTCATATTTGGCAAGTTTCTTAATATCAGCCTACGCAAATTACAAGACTTCACATTGGGGTCATATATTTCATCTTTGTCAACCTCGACATCTGCCACAATTTGCTGCATTAAGTGGCATCTGCTTATTTCAATCTCTTCAAGCTGGGATAATAATCTCATCATGGACGAAGGAAACAGATGTTTGATTTCACTACAGTTGTCCACTTTCACAATCTTTAATTTGCTGAAGGATTCTAGGGCAAGACAGCTGCCACAAATCTTCTCAAATTTGCCCATATTCTCAAGAAACAAAGATACCAATCTCGTAAATGCAGTGCACTGGACATTGTTCGTGGGGTGAACAACATAATGAAATGAGGGGCTATTTTGCACGTGAAGATATTTCAATTCCTGGAATCCTTCAATGCATAAATCGTGAATACTATCATTGCCATCTTGCAATCCATCCAAGTGGAGATCTTGTGTTCTCTGCAGACATTTTTGCACCCACTCTTCGAAAAGAAGATTGCCCAAATCCAGCTTGAGCTTTAAAGTTCTAGATTCTTTATATTCAACCGACCAATCCCAAAAGCCCCCAATTTGGATTTTATACTTGTTCAGTTTCCCAAACGGCAAGTCTCTCGGGAGATCGGCAAAATGAGGAATGACAATGTCCAAAGTGCTCAACTTATTCATGTTTTTTAACTCAATCAGACTGGCGTTTCTTCGCGGTGCTTCATCTTCAACCTCCCACCGATCAAAACTGTCGGCCATATACAATTCTTCTAAATTAACCAAGCTTCCGAGCACATCAGGTTCGATAACTTTGAGCCTAGTGCAACTTTTTAAGTTCAAAATTCTCAATTTTGTTAGTTCACCTATTTCTTTAGGCAGCCGAGCAATTGTTGATCCACAGAGATGTAGGATCTGCAATGCTTTCAGCTTTCCAAGAAGAGTCACATCCTCGAGATGGCAACTGGCAAGACTAAGCGACTTGAGGTTCTCAAGGAACTCAATCGACGAAGGTAGAGAGGTGACAGATATTACTCCTAACTCCATGACTTGGAGCTTATGCATAGATTCGAAAAATGAATCAGGAATTTTGAGGGACAGGTTGCAGTCGACTAACAGAAACATCCTCAAGTTTGGACAGTCCAATTTTTCGGGAAGCTCATCAATGCTAGCACGAAGGAAGGATATCACAGTGCATTCTCTAAGCTCAGCCTTTGACCAATTTTTAAACCCACAATCCTCCCTCCCGACCAAGGCCTTCCATTCTGTGGAAGCAATAGAGATGGCCACGTCATTGACTATGTCATGCATTCTGACTTTTACAAAGTGATCACTATCTATATCTTTTTGCTAGAATTATCACTATCTAGTAATAAAGAAGAGTTGCATAGACAATCTAGATCCATGTTCAACCTATCTCTAGCGTCTCCGATGGTCTTGCTGAAATTGTTAAATAAACCCAAACCCAAGCCATAGACCAAGATATCCACCTCTTCCCATCCATGTGATAGAGCACAAACCAAGAACAAGGATTGGATCCTCTCGTCTTTTAAGTTTTTGTAGTTTAGTTCCACGAGTGATTTTAAATCAGACCCTGCTATCGTCAAAGCATTCCTCCATGCAGCCAAATTTCCGCTCCTCAACCTTTTTGCCAATGAAATTATAAAAAGTGGGAAGCCTCCGCAATTCTTGACCACTCCATCTACCAGGGGTCTAATCTCAGGATCATAAATTATGTTCCCCAATATCCTTTCAAAAAGTCTTCTTGCTTCCCCATCGTCCAACTCCTTGAGGCGGAATTCTTGGTCAGAGACCATGTCAATGCGTAAAACTTCTCTGTTTCTAGATGATAGCAATAGCTTGCAACCTCTCACTTTATTACCATCACCACAAGGAATTCCAACATCTTTCAATTCTAGCTTCTTCCACAAATTATCCAAAATTATGAGAATTTTTTTCTCTCGGTCACACTCTAACCTCTCACGCAAACGATCGGCTCTCCCACGAGCAGTTTCCACATTCATTAGCTTTAGGCCTAGAGCATCAGCAATTTCTCCTTGGATTGTTTTTAAATCTGGATTGCGTGATACATTTGCTGTGGCAACCACATCAAATTGCTTCTCTTTCTTAACTTGCTTTTGTATGTCCTCCAAAAGCTTGGACTTGCCAACCCCACCTGGTCCATACACCCCAACCACACAGATTTTGTCATCAATTATAGCCTTCATTACATCCTCTGTGATTGAAGCCCTCGACTCCAGGACATCTTCTTTCTTGTCAACAGATCTTGCAGCGGAAGTGGTAGCAACGACAATTCCTATCGGAGGATTCTCATAGTAGACCTTCTGGAAGTTATTATTTTCACTTTCATTATGGAGTTCCCGAATGACTTGAGTCATCTTCTTCACCTTCTTGCCAATAGGATGGCGCACCATGGGGTTGGGAAGCCACCCACGGAAGCAAGCATTTTTTGCACTTCCACCATGTTTTAACAAGTCTCGTGCGTCCTTAGCCTTATTCTCCACGTTTTCCAACCAATTCTTAATATCAGTGTGTATAGGTTTTCCATCATACAAGGCTTCATCGACAGAGTGCTGCACCCTTTCCCTAGCAGCCTCCAGCTTCTCAACTTCATTTTTGAGATCTTCGACGTAGCTCATGTAGTGCAGCACGTACCCAAATTGGCGTCCAATGGGAGCAAACAGGCACTCACCTAGTTTCGACGCAACGGAGCTAGCAAATGCCTCGGCCATAATTTCTTCTTTAATGTCTAGAAATTACTTTTTCCCCTCCTCTTTTGTGTCTGTTGTTGCCACCAATTATTAATTGCTAAAGAAAATCCGTGCGAAGGAAACTGAACAGAGAGCAGAACAAATCACTCGCGATGTATGAAAAGAAAGGAAGAGCAAAGTGATAAACAATGTGAACAACGAAACAAAACCGAAGACGAGAGAGAGAAGCACAGTGCATGTAAAAAACAGAAAACGTACAGTTACTGCACTCAGTGCCCCCAAGCAACACGTTACTGGTCTACGTGGACAATTTGCAGATGATCGTACGTGGAAAAGCAGCACGTTACCGGTCTACCGAGAAAATATTGGGAAGAAGTGAAGGAAAAAAAGAAATAAAGTTTTAAAAAATAAAATAGAAAATTTGCTAAAATATTATTGAAAAGTGTTCACGTTGACGCTGCCTGCGGGCGTCCATGTCATGGTTGGATGAATTGAATTATCACAAATACAAAAGATTTATAATTAGCAAAAAAAAAAAAGATTAAATTGACACAATTTTAATAAATTTAAAATTTTTTGGGTAATTTTTCTGTAATCATTTCCTAACTTATGCTTCAAATTATTTTCTTAAACTCAATCAAAAGGCATTATTCACTAATGACCATGCTTTTGTGAAAATTATGGTGCGGGGTGGTCCGGTAATCTAAGACTGTCTCTGCAAAACCTTTCCATAAGAACGACTTTTGATTAATGAGCAATAAGTTATAAGGCTAGCCATAGGATTCCCCATTCTCGCTTACAAACGTGTGGAAAGAGACTAATATTACATCATCACCATTTACATTTTCTCACATTAGTGTGCATAATAAAATAAATTTATTTCTTAATTACGCTATGTACGAAATTCTAGAGGCAAAAATCTGAGAATGAGCGTTAAAATAGGAATAGAGTAAGACTGACCAAAAAAAAACGGCTCATAGTTAGGAACTTCCATTATTGTTGTAATTGATAACAAGGCTATTTTATTTGACCATATGGAATGTGAAGCTTCTATTAGTTAATTTGGCACTTTTCACAAGAAGTGATTAAACCACTTCCCTTAAATCCAAAAAAAAAAAAAAAAAAAAAAAAATTGTTTGAAAGTCCACTGAACAAACCAATCTATGGCTCCCTATAAATTTTGCCTTTTCTTATTAGGGATAAGTACATTAGAAATCCTAAAACTTGTGACAAAAATTCAATTAAGTCTTAAAACTTGTTACGGAAGTGTAATTGACTCATTAAACTTTCAAAAAGTACAATCAAATCTTAAAACTTGTCAAATTGATCCAATCCATCCTTCTGTAAATTGCACTTTGTAAAAGTTTTATGACTTGATTGCACTTTGAAGATATGTTTTAGGATTTGATTTCATTTTTTGAAAATTTTAGAACTCAATTGTTCTTTCATGATAAATTTTAGAACTTCTAAGACAGTTATCCCTTCTTTTTAGTATTAGTAATTTCATTTGGAAGCATTTGTTCATTGAATGCACATATGAGGCAAAAAGAACAAATGCCACATTGACACTTGGGATAAAAAGAAGTATTTAATGATTCACAAAAGAGGTCATGTATCAATTGTCAATGATTGGCCCCGGTTTAATAAACTCACCCGTGAGAGGGAGAGTATCCGGTGCACAGGTGAAGTGGAAGATAAAAGAAAATCTCACACTACACACTTGGAAAGAAAAGGATCGTAGCAATTGATAATACTTTCGGAGGAAAGAGGATCAACCAAAAAAAATGGATCATGTGGACAGGCCCAAATTAGACGGCCTGATGACATCATATATAAGAGGGTTATCAACACACGCTCCTCATAATTATATTCTACATTTAAATAAATGCATCAAATTAATGGGCAAATTCAAGATTTTACTATCAATTGTATTAAGAAAAATGGACATGTACCTTTTTTATTCATATAATTTAAACAAAGCTAAAGGTTCTTTAACCTGATTTAATAAACAAATTTTTGTATATAGTCATATCCTCGCAATTCTATCACATTTTTTCTTAGTATCATTACTCATTAGTGAAGATGAAGCTCAAACAACCCATCACAAAATCCTCAATCATTACATGATATGTTGTTTTAACATACTAGATTCTTTTTTTCTCCAATTCATGCAATAGATTAAACCATCAAAATGTTACATTTATCATATTTAAATTTTTGGGAGTCAAACAATTTTAAGTTGCATCTTTTATTTATAACTTGTCACTATTGATCCTAAATTAATTTTGATGATTCCAAAACTCTTTTCGTATATTTATAATCGTTACAAATTATTTGGAAATGTTTTCTGCAAGTTTGTGCAAGTTGGAAAGGGTTAAAGAAGAGCGAGCTTGTCTAAAATCATATCTGGGTACCTGGCTAAGTAATGGTGAGATAGCCAGCCAGATTGGCCAAATAAACGGCTCTACAATTTAAATTTGAATTTTGCTCGCTCAACCTCAGCCGATTTGTTGGCCATTTATGAATTTGAGTGGACATTCGAAAGTCTCAATGGTCGAAAAATTAGTCATTTGAAGTGCTAGTAACAGCTCGGGGACTGCTTGCGAGAGAAATTGTTTCCAAGGTAGCCATTGTCTCGGGCATGTGTGTAATTGAAAATACTTGCAAAATCTCTCTTGTATTCACTTTGCAAATCAACTTCTTGCGAGAGAAATTGTTTCTAAATGAATTCCCCTTGCTTGTAGAGGAGTAGTGGCTCCATTGTAAACCAACCTTTGTACGAGGTTTCAAAAATAGTGGAATGTGCATAAATCCTGAATGGTCTCGATAAGTGGAGTAGTGTCGATTTGGGTGGAACCACTATGAGTCGGCTAACCGTCTGTCTTCCTTTAACTCTTTAACTCTACACTCGCCTAGTTTTTCATATATTGTTTGTATGAAAAAAAAATGGTGGGGTAACTCGGCCAAGCACCTTAATATTTCAAGAGAATTATGAAAATCTTGGCCATTGGAAAATTATGAGTACGAACACTTGGCTTGAAACTTTTTCATGAATGAAAACGGTCTATATATTGATTTACCATACAAGTCTTTTTTAGTCAAAATGCTTTCATAACCCAAAATTAGGGGAATAATGTCAATATGTTATTTAACCTTAGAAAAAACGGAGGATCATGATGAATATTTTTTCAAAATGAGTGAGATGACATCATTGTCAATGGCTCAACTTGATGCTCGAGGGCAAGTCTAGCTTGACTCATAAGAGGAACATATTTATTATGGTGAGGTAAATTATTATCTAAGTTTTGAAAAAGAAATAAACCGTGCTAACTATTTAGCAGTTTAAAAAACACCATCGTTAACTGGGTTCGTCGTTGAAAAATCACCACAAAAATTGGTTAAAGAAATACTTAAATCGCAGATAGTTACAGCCAATTGAAAAGTGTTTCTTGAGAGAGAGAGAGAGAGAGAGAGAGAGAGATTTTAAAAGAATGGTGGTCCCTCGTTCTAGCTAAGTTGAATATGCAATTCGACTAAGCTAGGCCGAACTGCAAAAGGTCTGGAGAACTTGGCCACGATAATAGAAGTAACTGAGAGGAGCCCAAGATGAGTTGCATTCGCCTTTGAAGCTGGAAGTTGCAAAAGAGGAGGAATGAAGAATGGAGTTGTGTGGGCCATTGTTGTCCATATAGGGAACGCTTATTACTAATATTAGGTTTATAAATACCAGTTTTTTTAGGATTGTGGAGCTCTCTCTTTCGATAATCAAACAAATCTATAATCTATGTTTATCTCTACTCTTAACTATATCAATTTACTTGTCTCATAATATATTTTTTCCATACAATTATATTTTTGTTGTAATCGTTTATTTTCCTCAATATTCAGTTTCACATAAATTTGGACCCTGTCGGATCCTCACTTCGTGCACTTTTTCGAGGAATAGAACCGTGGAGTGAGGGCTGGTATGCTATTCCACCGGGTTCAACTGATCCAACAATTTATACCAACCAGTTTGAATAAAAAGAATGTGGTAAGAAGAATAAGTAATATATGTAATGAAAATTGCGAAAAAGTCACATGCGAATTTCACACCTAACATTTGTATGCTTTAAATGATATTAGATGATCTGCAATGAGTGATAATCAAATGTTGTGTTTGAGAATAAATTACCTTGGAGCAGATCAATTTGTGCCTGAGTCCCGAAAGGTGGTGCAATCGGAGGATTATCTTCACGCCTCTGCTTCAAGCTATCAAAGCAAATCTCACATAACATAAAAGGAGCCTCTCGGTGATTTCTGGTGATAGGCGATGGTGTTCTTACCGATGTGTTTCTCCTCTTAAAGCATAAGCCCTTGGCTCTTCAACAAGTTTTTGCCTTTTCTCTTGCCTCAAAGGATGATCCACGTGTGCTTGGAATCCACGCAATCTTTAAAGAGGCAATTCACTTCTTTAGCCCTCCACTTTGTCCAAAACCACAAAAACAATCCTTTCCTCTAAATTGGCAAGAATATCACCCCTATGGTAGATTCCAGAGATATTTTGGTCATTGTCTTTGGAATAGGATCGGGTGGTCACGCAAATCAAAGTGAAGATGGGCGACTTGTCAATTTCCCTCCCCATTAGTGGAAAGAATAGATACTTGCGTTAGTGTCGAAGTGTTGATAGTGGAAATCAACTTTTGACATGCTGCTCTTTGAGAGTTATGTAACGTTAGAAAAGATTATATAGATGGAAAGGGGAATAGATTTTGAGACTTGTAGATCACTTTCTTAAAAAATGTTATTATCCTCGCGGGCCCGGTGGAAGAAATTAGAGAGGAAAGCATCCAAAAAAATCTATTAATAAACCTTATGCGTAATGTTTAGAGAAAATGAACTCTCTTACCATTTTAATGTGTTTAATACCGTCCATGTACTTTTATTTTTCAATGTGGTTCCTATATATATTGCAAATCGAGATGCTGAAATGTCTGCTCTCAGTGACGTCACAGTGTTGATTGGATAATTTAAAGATAAGATGAAAATTTTTCTATTGACTGAGATAAAATTATTAGAAAGAAAAAAAAATCACAAGCACTTAGTGTGTACGAGAGAGAAGAATGGCTGAAGCTACACCGGCGATGAAAATTTAACAACATCGAAGTCTTAATTTTCAATTCATCACCGAACGAAGCAAAGGTACATTAAATTGTAATACAATATTAATGAATTTCATCTTTCTTGGGGAAGAAATATTAAAATTCTTCGTTATTTCTCATTTCTCTTCATCAAGCCCAAGCCCTCCTGCACTTAAATCGGATCTTGTGATGGATTGCGTTTCTTTGATGAGTCAATTTGCTTCTTTAAAACCTCCAGCACCAGCAAAGCAATCCTTTCCTCTGAATCGAGGACACGCAAAATCAAAGTCAAGGACACCTGGAAATGATGAGGACAGAATTCATCACCCTAGTTTTGTCCAACTTGCGCACATCCATGATTGCAAGTGACCACTTGGCAAAGATAAACGAAACACCACGACAAAACAAAATTTCTTTAAAATCTCTCCTCATAAAATTTGTGCCAAAAATTTAGAGCTAACGAAAGCATTAGTGATATATTTTTTCGATCAGTATTGTGCATATGCTTCTTTTTTACAAATGTGTTTCCTAAGACGCTTACTTACTCAAATTAGTTTTTCCGTAAAAATTGCAAATAGAAATGTGATTGCGGCTGGCATCGGTGCTGCGTCATCGTTAAATGTGGCTAGGTATATTAGATGCTAATTTAATACGTAGGCATCTCATTTTTCTGGGTGAAGCAATAATTAAAGACGCATATTTTTGTTTTACAGCCTTTTTAAATTCACAGGCTAACTTTTCTGTTGACTTTTTATTGATTGTTATCATTCTTTTAGAATTCATTAATTGGTAAAACACGTGCTAATTAAAAGTGTACCTTGCTTCGTGGCCGGGATTCAATTTTATTCTAGGTTGCGATTGCCCGCTTATTCTGGTGTTTTTATTGGTGCTGGAGAGGCCTCCTCTATTGTGGGTAAACGGAAAATTGGACCCGCTGCAAAGTCTTACTTGTCGAATATTTATTGTAAGGATTTCTAAGATATAACATCAAAACCCACCCAAAAAGTCATTCAGAAGCTTGATTATCATCACAAAATGTGGCCAGCCGCTAATCTCATATTTATCAGAAGAGAACGAAAAAGCCGAGAAAGTGGAAACAACAGATAAGCACATGTGCAGGGAAGTTTGGAGAAGTTAGAAGGAAGAGCTCATGAGGAGTTGTCCCTGCTAGCATTCGTCTTTTATTTTTCTCCGCAGTTGGCTTCGCATAAGTTTGCACTATGTTGAAGCTCCAATTCGTGCACTGTGAGGCGAGGAATGGAACCTTTGAGCGATTGGTAGCAATTTGAGTTTTTGGTACATGGGGTTTGAAGGATTTAATAGATTCTGATCAAATTTTTATCTGCCTTCTGTTAAATTAGATTGTCCCTTTTGATTTTCTCTCAAATGTCCATCAACTTTGGAAGATAAATTTACAAATCCTACTTGGATAAATATCATTTTTTTTGTCCCTGATTTTGCACTTGTGATAAGAAAATTGATTTCTTATTAAAAAGTTAGGAGACGCATCCGTGACCATGGGTATCCCTTGTTTCGTGATTGACATCATAAATGTAGTATTGTTGCTACTTATTGAGAAAACTTGACACTATGGATGATTTGCTATGATCCAAATGACACTTCCTAGAGCTTAACGGTGCTAAGTAAAATCTCTTGCTCAAGAAGAAGATATGCATTTTAATTTATTTTTTTTAGTTCAACAAGTTTGTAACAATCACCAGATATGTATTGATGTATATTTATAAAATAGCAGTTGATGCCTTGATCTAGAAGACTATGACAAAATGTGTTAAAGGAATAATCAAGCCTAAAGTTGGACTATAATTTCCAATATCTGTTTAATCATCATTACGAGAGGTTTTGAGGTAAATGGAGTCTCAACAAGTTTGGCCCTTTTAATATAGTAATAAGCACAAGCGTTAAGTTAAATAACATTTATGTCATCCACATTTATCTTTCAATGTGGGCAATGTCTATAATTTGTAATCCACCAATCAAAATTATGGTTCGAGAAAGTTACATTTAATTAAGGATAGAGAAAAATATAACCCTTTGCATAAAATATGATAAATTTTATTTGATAAAATATGTTATCAAATCAAGGAAGTTTGGTGAGCGTGTGCTGGCATATGACTCTCTCTCTCTCTCTCTCTCTCTCTCTCTCTCTCTCATGTTTAAAAGGACGAAGATGGAAAGGGCGAGAAGTAGGTTTAAAGCAACCATATCCATTTTCACATGGATATATTCTCTGTATTCCCTTGCACTTTTTCGAATAAAACGGATGGAATTTTGTTAAAAGGATGGAATTTTGTTAAAGTAAGAATAAGGTCGTCCATTAAAGAAATTCTATAGATAGATATATAAACCAAAGGTGACCACCCTTAATTAAAGATTTCCACATACTCTCTCTCTCTCTCTCTCTCTCTCTCTCTCTCTCTCTCTCTCTCTATTCTCCATATTTGTTTTTTTTTTTTTGTCGGTGATATATTCTCCATATTCACTTGCACTTTCTTCAAATAAAGCAAATGGAATTTTGTTAAATTAAGAATAAGGTCGTCCATTAACTAAATTTATATTCTCCATATTCACTTTATTTTCTTCGAATAAAGCAGATAGAATTTTGTTAAAGTAAGAATAACGTCCATTAAAGAAATTCTATAGATAGATATATAAACCAAAGGTGACGGTCCTTAATTAAAGATTTTGACATACCCATCTTTCGAGAAAAAATTGATGATTTTTAGTCTACCATTTAGAGGTAATGCTTTGAAAATGATATTAGAGGTTCAGGTTCAACAAGAGTGAGGGTCTATATACGATTCCACTAGTTCAACCGGTCCAACCGTTGAAAATCATTGTTTGAATAAAGAATGAAGAAAAAAAAAAAAGCACTATATGTAATGATAATTTTGAAAATTTTATGTGTGAATTCACATGATGTCCTCCAATGAGTAGAAATCATTTTTTTCCTATCAATTGTCATAGGCTGAATTGTCTTAACAAAAGTGCAAAGAGACTTGCTAATTTTCCAAGTTTACCAAATATTTTTAATTGCATAATAGGGTACCAACAAGAAGATAGTTAAACATGATGTCATACAATTATTCAAAGACATGCAAGCCAAATCAATAGTAATAAAAAAAATCATGTATTTATATGAAAGGAATAAAAATAAACACTATTATCTTTTCTAATGAGCCTACGTGGCAAACAACGCTTATATGATAAGCTGATGTGGGCTCGTTTTATCATTGAAAAAGTCAAACAGAAAAAACTTAATGACTTTAAACGCAAAATAAAATGTTTTTATCAAAGAGAAAAGAAAAAAAAAAAAAGACAAAAGTAACAGAATCTTGAAGCAAAAGTAATTGTCGCATTTTCCTTCTCTTTATTCCTTTCAATTTACCAAGAGAAAGCATTGAGGAGATGCCAATGTGATCGCATCATCAAGCATGTAAAAGTCTGGAATGCCCTCCACCTTTTCTATGTAAAGCTAATTCTGTGGTTGGCTAAGCTTAGTGATGCCGATCCCTCAAAAACGATTCCAGGAGATTTGATAGTATTGTTCGTAGGGTGCTTTTATTTTTGTTGGCCATTACTTTTGGCCAGTCATTTGCATTATTGTTCTTTCATTGTGGACTAGACACAGACTCACATATGTATGCACAATAGAATTTACTCTATTTTTCATAATATCTAGCTAATGGACTGCTCGTATTTAGGAAATTCCTCCGTAATTGTAATTGATAACAACCCTATCTAATTTGATCATGTGGACTCATGTGAAGTTTTCATTAGTTAATTTGGCCCTTAAATCGTGGTGCTTGGTGTGAGCACTTCCCTTATATCCAAAAACAGAAAACAAGTGCTGAAAAGTCAACGATACAAACCAATGTTTGGCCCTTTGAAAACTTTGTTTTTTTTTTTTTTTTCCTTTTCTGAGCATTACTAAATACATTTTGAAGCGTTCCTTTGTTGAGTGCATATATAAGGTAAGGAAAATGAGATATGTGTATGTCGCGACCTCTTCAAACACTCCCACGAGCACAGAGGCTAATGGTTGGCTAAATCTCGACTTAGTCTAGACTTTCCCAAGCCTATTAATTCGCTACTTATTGTCTGAAATTTTAACCTATAAATCATTTTCATTTAGGAATCATTACTAATTGATTTGTGGTAGGTCAATTAAAAACCTAACTAAAATATTGGGATAAACATTTTACTCTTGTGAAACTAGAAAAATTAAGATCGATGACTTAATAACATCGGTTAATCAACTAATATCCTTTCGATACTTAATCTTATTTAAACCTTGAGATTTGATTTATTATTTTTTTTGGATATTTCATGCATTTTTTGGAAAAAGAATTACTCAAAAGCTATCTTTAATGCCTTTCCTCGCTTCAGAATCTTTTGAACTTTTTTTCAAATATATTTTTTTGTATAGACAATATAATGTTACAATGAGGGAGGTCGAAGCCAGCCCGGGCCCGCCGGCTTGGGTAGCCAGCCGGACTGGGCCTGATTTGCGGGCCCAGTCCAATTGAAAAGAAATGGATCCCCCCTCCAAAAAAATCAAATAAACTAAATCTAGCCCAAGAAAAAAAAAAAAAAAAAAACCCCCAACATGCCTAATTCGTCTCAGCCAAAAGACCAAACCCTAAAGACCCGACCGGATCTCGTTCCTGACCCGGATCCGACCTGGCACGGTGGCACCCCCTCGCGTTCCCCTCGCTCCTCGCGGCACCCTCTGCTCTCCGCGGTTTGGCCGGCCGAGACAGCAGCGCCGCTCGCCTTGGCCGTGCTGCACGCCCACTCGGTCGTCGCCTTGGGTGGCCCAAGCCGCGGGCTTGGTCTTTGCCCGAGTTGCCCCTCCTCAACTGGCGCTCTCGCCGCCGGTATCCTCGGCCGTACACACAATAACAGCGACGGAGGCGACGGAACAAACGAACGGCCAACACTCAGGGAATCCGGCATCGCAGGAAGGCCACCGGGGAGCATGACAAGCATGGACGACTCAGCTCTGCCCAAAACAGGGAAATAAAACCCAGATCTCAGTGTGGCATTTTGTCGAACGGCTCAAGTGCGCTACCGAAGCGAGAGATCCCTGGCCCTAACGGGGTTGGAACCTGCGACGGCGCTCTCGTCGACGAACCAGAATACGCATGATGGCGTGAAGAGGGGCGACCAGTGGCCGGAGCTCGCGTGAGCTGGGTGGCCGCGAGCTCCGGTTCCCATCTAATAAGGAAAAGTTTTGATTAGTGAGCAATATTTCCGTGAGCGGACCATAATAATTGCCTCTTCTCTCTTACAAATGTGTGGAAAGAGACTTATATTTCCTTTCGTAAGCTTCGACTCGTGCAAGACAAAACATAATTGTAAGGGCCTAAGAAATAGTTTCTTCATCACCATTTACATTTGCTCACACTAGCCTGCACAAGAGAATAAGTTTATTAATTAATTACACTATGTTCGAAAATATATAGTTAATGGATGATTCGTGGCTAGGAACTTTAACAATTGTTGTAATCGGTAGCATGCCCATTCTACTTGACCATATGGACTCATATGGAGCTTGTTAGCTATTTTGGTTCCACAACAAATGAATTTCGGAAAAGTGCCAAAAAGTCATAAACATTTTGCGCTTTGTATCGATTTAGTCCTAAACCTTTTTGGTGTCGATTCAGTCCTAAAACTTTTTGAGTTGTGCCGATTCAGTCCTTTTGGCCGGATTTTCTTGCTGGGCCTGACGCAGGGAATGTGACGTGGCCTAATTGGCGGCCGACGTGAACAACTTTTAATATTTTTTATTTTTGTCTTTTTCCTCCGCCGGTCGCCGAGGTCCGCTGACGACGGCCGAGGCCACCGTGAGGGCGAGGCCAACCTCGCCGGATCGCCAGCCAACCTCGCGGATCCGGCGAGGTCGAGCCTCGCCGGCCCTCACCGGCCATGGCGAGGCTCGCCCATGGCCGCCTCGCCGGATCCGGCGAGGGCGAGGCGGCCATGGGCGAGGCTCGCCCTCGCCCGATCCGGCGAGGTCGGCCTTGCCCTCGCCGGCAGTCGCCTCTAGCCGGTCGCCGGACCTTGGCGACCGGCTAGAGGAAAAAGACAAAAATAAAAATTAAAAATATTAAAATATTATTAAAAGTTGTCCACGTCAACGCCGATTAGCCACGTTAGCCGCCCAAAGATCCAAGCAAAATCCGGCCAAAATTGGCCGGAAAAGACTGAATTGGCACAACTTAAAAGGTTTAGGACTGAATCGGCACCAAAAAAAAAGTTTATGACTAAATCGGCACAAAGGCAAAAGGTTTAGGACTTTTTTGGCACTTTTCCCAATGAATTTCACTAAATCATTCAAGTGCCTAGTTTGATTCCTCCCTTAAATCCAAAATAAAAGAAGAAACATTTGAAACTCAGCAATACAAATCAATGTAAGGCACAATAAAATCACAATTGAAAACCTACAAAAAATTTTCTTAATACATACATACATACATACATACATAATGTATGTATGTATGATCCTATTAGTAAATTTCCTTCTTGAAATTTTATCAGTGTTCAGAAATTTGGTTATACAATTCCTCAAGAGGGGGTAGAAGAGTGCATCGGTTTGATTGGTAGTAGGCTCGCTTCCTCTCCTCTCTTTTTGAGGTTTGTTTCCAATCGCACCTTCATTTGATTTGTATTTCTACTACACCATTTGGACCGTCCTAAATAATAATGATGACATAAGTACTGTGGATTTTTAAAAAAGAATTGCTCAAATTGTTGCTTTAGAGACACGAGGACATGCAAGTCGGGTAATTATCTTCATTTTGCGGAATGGATTAAGATATTTGCGTTGAATTTTGATCTCGTATTTTTAAGCCAACAAAGAAGATGATGTACGCTCCACAATCACTATCTCTTCATTAGCTATGTTTATTGCCAGAATAAATTTCATCAATATATTTTAGTGTTATAGCCAATGTACGATCGTAGCATCAAGAGAAGGACCATTAGAAGTTATATTATGGCAATATGTGGTAGCAATCCTCGGCGTTCTCCGGCGATACATCATCTCATCCTTTTGTGTTCATTTGCTTCCATTTTTTTTTAAATTTTGAAATATTTATTAATAACATCTTACTGCTAATCTTGTAGACATTTTTTTTTTTGGGAGGATCAAATCTCATCATACAATGATTGCGTTAAATTTTGGAGTTCATTTCTCTTGTAATGCATAGACATTTAAACTAGTACAGAGATATGTAGTATTTTAAGTGCAAACTACTGCAACCTTTCCGAGGGCGATTCCTCTTGGTAGGTGGGGCTCCTGGTTAAGGCAGATCCTCCCAAGCCTTATCAACCACAACTATTTTTCTAATTAATTATCCACTTAAACTTAGACTAATGAGTTGCCACTAACATTTTATGGGCTAGTTAGAAACCTAGGAAAGATGCGAGAGCCTACGAACCGAAGATTCACGAGTCTAGAATTTGTTATGCTACATTAATCATATCTTCATATGATGCGATATATAGCTTGCTCCATATTTCTTCGATTTGATGTATGTGAGGACCAACTTATGTCAATGTTCATTATGAATGGGTTCGAGGTATCTCTGAGTGACGTAATACTTGACATGATGGTTAAATGCACTCTTTTAAAAGGAAATGACTTATTGGATGGGATGGCTCTTACTCAAACCATCAAGGCTTTTGATGGCGATCTCAATGGGGAAACTCCTAAGGCTTTATCTTAAGGTCAATACATTGGAGACTCCACACTGAAAAGTCTGGACATTAAGAGGTGGCAAGGAGTTTGGATAAGAGAAGATGGATGGGATGGCCAACCCTAATTCGAAGGGTACTGACACCATTGACGCGTTCTGAGAGCCGCTAAAGTCGATGAAGATGAGGATGAGGACGTGATTAGTCGTTAGTTGAGGTACTTTCTTACTAAGCTAAGTTCACTTTGGGGGAGAAATCCATATGGCGAGAAATGAAATGCTATAAAATTTTCACCAACTTTTGCAGCACATCAATCCCTTAATACGCCAAATACTTTTTTAAAAATCCTCACTATTTCCCCAAAATCCTCTATTTCCTCCTCCGTTTTAAACTTGTATTTAGGTTGACTTGTAATTTATGTTGAAGTTGTTTTATGTTGAACATGCTTGAAGTTTATGTTGAACTTGCTTTATGTTTATGTTGCACCTAATGGTTGTAGACCTTGTGTTGAATTGATGTTTTATGAATGTCTTTGATATACAAATGGTTGCTATGTGTTTGATGATACATTCCACCTTAAGCCCTTTTTAATGTTATGACGAAAGGGGAGAATGGTAAAATCTTCATATTATATGAGATGTATTCACTTGATTTATTTTCCCTGTAGTATGTTGAGGATGGTGGTTTAACTTGAGGTTTTAAAAGTGATTTTCTTATAGTGAAAAAAGAGAGATTGTTGACATGATGATTCTAAAACCCACTTTTGTATATTTTAATCGCTACAAATCATTTGGATGTGTAAGTTTGTGCAGGTTAGAAAGGATTAAAAAAAGACCGGATCCTATTTAAAACCCTGGCCAAGTAATTGAAGATAATAGGTCAAGATTGGCTTAATACTCAGCTCTGCAACATAAATTTTAATTTTGCTTGCCCAATGCCCCTAAAGCATCAATAATTCCCCCAAGAACTGCAGCTACTACAATTTTTTTTTTTTTTTTTGTGGAATTAAAATATTCAAGACCTCAAGCTTTCCAAATACGATCACACCATAATACCAGCTCAGGATAGCAACGGAAAACCAAAAACAGAGATCATAGGCAGGGGAGGATTCACTTATACTGAATTGATGTTTCCTTACCAAATTTACATGAATATACCCGTACTCGAACCTTTCAAGTTGAGAGCAATGCGGATGCGGAAAGAGCAGGAGTTTCACCAGTTGCTGCCGTACACCCTTGACCTCGTGCTCGCAGGCCCCAAAACAGAGCAATAACCTGAGATGTGAATGACAGACAGCAAAGAAGAAGCACATGCAATGAAGACAAGGAAATGCAGAGAGAAGGATAGAGAGTCCATAGTTATGATTGTGGCCTTGTCACGCACAGTCACCGAGCTTCTCCAAGCTTCTATTTCGAGAGACAAGCTCTCGCTCGTATCACCAGTCCAAAGATTGAGGTCGCCATCTTACGCCGGCCACACCACATGCACAGCGATGACACCTCAGAGTAATACCGAAAATGGATTATACAAAATGAGATATAATAAAAAAATCTGATCATATAAGCAACGATTCTAGCACTGAACTCCATTCGTATGGAAGACGCAACTCAAACCAGAGAAATCAAGACGCAATTTCCAACATGAGAATCATAACACATTCAATAATTGAATGAGCATCGTATTCCAAATAAAGCGGTCAAAATGAGGTCTAAATAACTCAAGAATGAGTTGAGTTGATACATTACGACTTTTGACTCAATGATTTAATAGAAACAAATCCGGATCTGGTTCGAGCATTTCATCAAACATATGATATGCATTTCCATCAAGGAGTTTATACAAGAATATGAATCGACGATTCACTTTTATACCATCACAACAACATCGGAGCAAGCTTAAATCCTTAATAGAACCTCAATCGTGGCCGATTTTCACACAAACAGTAACAATTTTACCTCGATGATGTAAGATTGCAGCCGTGATCAGCTATTGAACTTACAAAAAGGAGTCCCGGGCGTGTTGCCGATGATGATCGGACCTGACAAAGGAGGACTAAGCGAGTGCAAGGCACTTCGAGATCTCCGAACGACAAACGGAGCAGAACAGGGAGATGCGATCAGTAAAGCTCAGGAGCAGCGGCTTCGATCGGCCGCGACTTCGGCATCTTTCTGTCAATACTTCGTTTCATCTCTCCGACCTGGCTGAGCTCAAAGCGACCAGAGGTGGAGGCACCTCGGTCGACGGAGATTCGAATGTTTGCGGCGGCCGAAGATTGGACTGGAGTCGACGTCGTAGGTTCAATCGAGAGTATCCAGAAGAGAATTCTCGTTCTTGGAGTCTGGATGCTTCAGTGAAGAAAGGTCCGAGAGGGAGCAGAAATCTCTTTTCGCTCGACTTCCTCTCCCGCGAAAAGGACTGGTAGACTGGTAGTGATGGTGATAGACCTGGAGCGCGGGGGTCTAGCTTCCACTGGATTTCGGGAGAGATCGGTCGCTGGAATAGAACATCCAAGAAAGATGATCTGAACTGCAGCAGATTTTTTCAGGAGCTCGCCGGACGAATTCCTCGTGAAATTGAATTGGAATTCGAACTTCAATGATCTTGGTCTGGTGGAACTTGAGGTATGATGCTGGATAAGAGTAATTTGAGTACCTTTTCTTTTTCTTTTTCATTTGTTATTTTGTTCATTTCATTTTTATATCCCCTTCTTCTTCTTTTTCACAAAAAAAAAAAGCAATTTGCCAGCAAAAATCAGGTCTCCACGCTTGATTATACCAATTTTACAAATTTTAGGAGTTAATTGTGTTTTTTTTTAGAATTTTAGGATTGGGTTGTACTTAAAATTTTTATGATTTTTAGTGCACAAATCTCAATGAATTTCAATGACTACATTGACTGCGGAAGGCAAATTTATTGCTAGGGGTAGTTATTGTGCTCAAGTTTCATGGATAAAACATCAACCGTGTGATTATGGAATAACTGTTAATAAAAATAAATGTTCCCAGTAAGTTTGACAACAATAGCGCTACTAGCTTGTCTTAAAATTTAATTCAACAATCTCGCGCTAAGCATAACGATATCTCGTGGTTGAGTTTGTGGACACCAGTAATTAAATAGCGGGTAGTTTTATTAATTCCTAGGGTCAAATAAAAAAGATGAATTTTGAATGATTTTAGGTTAACTTTTATTTGCTGCATATTCTTTAATAATTATTTATAAAACCACGATTTGTCTCTCTAAATCCACGAATCTCTCTCACGTCGAACCTTCATTCACTCAAATCGTCATCATCCACTCCATTTTACTTCGAATTTCTTCAAATCAAAGGCAAAATTCACTTCCCTTTCACTTCGGTCTTCCTCAAAATCCAACCTTTCTCCTAAATCCATTATGTTCCATCCTAAAC
This sequence comes from Eucalyptus grandis, assembly GCF_016545825.1. Taxonomy (NCBI): domain Eukaryota; kingdom Viridiplantae; phylum Streptophyta; class Magnoliopsida; order Myrtales; family Myrtaceae; genus Eucalyptus; species Eucalyptus grandis. The sequence continues at coordinate 33,209,480 of NC_052613.1, forward strand.
ACTCAAAACCTAACCCTTTTTTTTACCTGAATCCTGTCTTTCCTCGGAGTATGCCGAATGAATAGAGAGCTATGAAGAGGCGAATCCATCAAATCGGTATCAATGACACAAAGAAAAGAAGAGGTTCAGTTGAGTCCTCCACGAGTTGGGTTCGATGATCAGCACTTCCCGAACTAAGCCTCTTTCAATAGATATCATCAATTTGATACTGGAAGCGTGTTGAAAGGCCGAAAGATAAGACTTATAGTTTTATGATGTTTCAAACGATTGCAATGGATTAAGTTTCTATTTTCTAAAAATTGAGGAAATTCATGCGAATGCTATCAAGTGTTGTATGTGGATGGGACTCTGATTATCATTCAAGGGCCTTGGATGATATTTTCTCAGATATTCCTCAAGCCGATCTTGAGGATTATAACAAGAGAGATGACGTATATATTAATAGAGTATTAGTTCATGATCTTAATGTTCACTATTTGAATGACATTATACGTGTTCTTCATACGATTGTGATATATTGTTTCTTTCTCCCCATTTATTTATTGAGTGCACATATTAAGTGAAAAAGTGCCATATTTGACATTTCTGATAAATAGAATAATCAATGATTCTTAAAAGAGTAGGTCATGTGTTAATTGGCAAAGATTGGCCCCGGTTTATTTGGGATGGTACTGGTACTCCTTCAAAAAAGAAGGAAATGGAGAAAAAGAAGTTTGGGTGGCAAATGTTAGAAAACTTTAAAAAATTTTGAGAAAAATAATACGCTTGAAATTTTGAAATTTTCTCCCATAATTTTCCTCCCCCCATCTCAAACATAGCAAGACATGGAACTACTGTACATCCAATTCTGTTTTGGGACTCTATGGTTCCATGAGTTATTTGCACTAAAATCTTAATTTGGGCTCAAAATGAAACATAACTCGTGGGCCTATTAGCTTTTGTGCCGAGCCCCATAATCACAACTTGTAAATTTTAAACTTCGTATCTAATGAGAGACAAAGGAGGATTATGTGCAGTTGTCACTTCTATTCGTTCAATTTATTAACGATTCTCAATCTATTCTTAATTGTGAAATAGGTCCTTGAAAATGAAAAAAAAAATGTTAATGCTCAATTCATTAACCTTTTTTCTCTTATTTGCATCTTTTATTTTTAATATAACTATTAAAGTTGACGCAGTTGGTCAGGACATTAGGGGATCTCTAAATCAGAAATTAAAGATCACCTATTTGAATACAACAAAAAACGTGTAAATTATTTTGCGTCCCTGGCCAGTCATGCATAAGCAAAAGGCGTGGATAGTTGGTATATTTAGAATAGTCCAGAACTTTATTGGAATGACATTAAATTTTTGGCAAGATCTAAATCAAGAAGGGAAAAAAGCGTGGATTAAAATAGAGTTGAAATGTCAGTAGTGTGTACTAGATATCTTTTTCAATGGGCTGTACTCGTAAAAAAAAAAGGCACAAGAAAATCACGACGAAAACTACAAAATCTTTTCATTATATATATGAGCCTATTAGTAAATCCCCTCTTGAAATTTTATCAGTGTTTGGAAATTTGGTTATGCAATTCCTCAAGAGGTGGTAGAAGAGTGCACTGGTTTGATCGACATCATGCTCACTTCCTCTCATCTCCTTTTGAGGTTTGTTTCCTGTCGCATCTTCATTTGAATTGTATTTCTACTATAACATTGGGACCGTCCTAAATAATAATAATGACGTAAGTATTGTTGACTTTAAAAATTTACTTAAATTGTTGCTTTAGAGATGCGAGGGCATGCGGGTCAGGTGATTATCTTCATTTTGCGGAATGGATTTATGGTTCTTGTATTATATTTTGATCTCGTATTTTTAAAGAAGTGTTGACAGAAGCTTTTCGTGCCAAAATATATTTTGGTGTTGTAGCTAATGCACGGTCATAGCAACAAGAGAGGACCATGAGGCGCAATTTAATGGCAATATGTGGTAGCAATCCTTGGCGTTCTCACGTATTTCTATCATCTCATCATTTCTATTCATTTGCTTCTATCTTTTTTTTTTTTTGTTATAATGAAATTTGTATTAATAACACTATACTGCAAATTCGCTTTACATTGTTTGGATTGAATTTTGAAGTTCTTTCTCATGTAACATGCGAACATTTGCTAGTACAGGATTAAGTTGTACTTTAAGTATAAATTGTCGTGACCTTCCCAAGGGTGATATTAAATATGTCCGAGGAAATTTGTTGGATTGCTAAACAAAGAATGATTTCTCTTGGTAGATGGGGCCTATACCTCGCACCTACCCTTACAAGTCATACTAATCGTAACTTAATTTTTCTAATTAATCATTTATTCAAGATTAGGCTAAACAAGCACTACTAACCTATTAGAAGCTAGTTCGAAAGTTGGGTAAGATGCGAGAGCGTAGGAACCAAAGATTCATGTGTTTTGGGACTTGAGACAGCTACATTAATTTAATACCCTTTTGATACCTTTCATAAAAAATTTTGCAAGTAGTATTTTCATTTTTTGTTTTCCTAAATCCTCTAATATAAGAAGATGATAATGGATAGTGCTCGAGCAGTAAAAAATAAACAAGCAATCAATAATAAATATTAACCATAATAATAAATAAAAGGTGCAGGAAAAATAAAGAACCCAAGCCGTATGGGTAAAATTTTATGAAACCTTGTTATAATGCTCATCACAAGACTCTTGTGAGCTATAAATGGAAACTCAATATAAAATCTTCAAAATTAACTACCGCTTAAAAAAAAAAGAACCAATATGAAAACGTGAGGTAGTATATGAATACTAAATGAATTATTTCCATAAAATGAACTGTGATATATGGAAATAAGAATCTAATTGATGTTGTTCAAATGTAATGCAATCTGCTTCAATTCCCTTAAATGCAATCTTAGGTGAAATTTTCGATGGAGATGCAATCCTACATGAAATTAATGAAATTCTCAGATGTAGTCTGAGAATATATAAAATTTGCTTCAGAACACAGCAAATTCGAAAGTCAGAGAGGCACGGAGAGAGAGAGAGAGAGAGAGAGAGAGAGAGAATGAGAGTTTCTCTTTGTTTACTTTGGCGAAAAAATGAGAAGAAAATAAGAGAATGTGTGGTGTAACTGTCGACCGGCAGCGTTTGGATTGGCCATGGTGTTTTGAGAGAATCGGCGATTTTCTGGACAGAGACGCCCCCGAGAGGATACCGGAAGAGCCGGTGGACGGTTCTGTGGTCCGAGGAGATCGGCGCGTCCAAGTGATCGAACCGTCCGTCCCCCGTCCCCGCCACCCAGAAAAATGATCGGATCGCTCGGTCGTTGGTTTGTCACTGAAAGCTAAATAAAAAGGAAGTGCGAAGCAGGGTATGCCGAGGACCGGGACAGCCACCATCATCATCGAGGAGGATCAATGCTGTTATTATGCTGTGTTCAAAGCACCCCACGAATCATTTTGTAAATCCCTATCCTTTCTTAGTGGCAGGCTTTCCAAAAGCCCTAGGAAACAGCACTGAAAACAAAATCAATGAGATGCCGGGATAGAAAAATAACTCCATTCCTGGTCAGCCTCCTGTCCCATCGATGCTAACAAATCGACTTTCTCTCAACGAAGTAGCAAGAAAGAAAGAACGTGGTTTTAAGGAAGGTCTACTTCCAACAAGCAATTGGGAACCTATTGCTTATGATGTGTCATCATCCATTGGCAGCTCTCTGGACAGCTTTAAGTTATGTAATTATTTTAATCATTCAGCTCAAGAGAGCAGCAGCGTTGAGTCGTCAAACAAATTAAATCAGTTGATCAAAGAGAGTAGTCACTGGAATCCTTTCAGTGAGAATAGTCCGATGTTGGGATGTAGCATAGGCCAGTATAATATGATGCCTTGTGAAGAGCGCTTGAATGCCCACTTGAGAGAAGACTCTCTTAGGACTCTGGAGAATTTGCAACATGGCATAGCAAACTTTCCGAGCAGATGTGGTAGCATGAAATTTCTTTTCCTGATGCAAAAAAGTGCACTAATGACAGATTCACGGACACAAACTTCATGTTGAAGAAATCAGAAGGGCCCAGTGCATCAATTGATAGTAATACCAATAAAGTTGATGATGTTGATGTTCGTGATGAGATTCAATGGGAACATTTGGTCATTGGTGAAAGGATTGGACTAGGTATTGCTTTGATTAAGTCCCTGGTTGGATAGATTCTATTCATGTCCTTATGCAGGTCCACATATTAGCTCAGAGAGCAAGACTCATGAATTCATATGTGTTGATCCTATTGCTGCATTTTTGGTGAAATTTGTCTAGTACTATGAAATATGCTTTATCCCCATTTTACCGCCTAATATGCTCATGGCTAGCTAGTCATGTAACAAGAAGTGCATGCCTTCTGATAGAAAGTTTTTTACGGCAATCCGAATGTAAGCATAAGTGCAGTAGTTATTATAGGATGCACTGCAATGCTTTCTCATTGAATTGCATTTACTGTTTATTATGTCAGAAATTTTACCCCATTTCATCGTCTTCCAAACAGGCTCTTATAGAGAGGTCTATCATGCTTACTGGAATGGCAAGGTCGGTTTCAAATATTTCTAAATTCCTACAAATCAAGAATTGGCATTGCATTACTTAATTGAAGAGTTCCTTTATTTTTGGCTGTGACTTATATTTGTTTGAAATTATGGAATGTGATTATATCTGTTGACTCCTTTTATATGACTACTTTTAAGCAAAAGATCCTCCTTGAATTTGACATGTAGTCTTTTGAGTCAAAAGAAATGACGGTTAGTACTTCAGTGTCCTGCTTTTGTGCTAACGTTTTAGATTTTTAGACTAAGCAGCTAGTGTGTAATAGTGACATCAGATAGTATCAAAATCTGGAACTTCAACTTGGGTTGGTAAAAAAAGCTTCAGACTTGGTAACTTGACATACGCACATGACTTGTTGGACTGGTGCCGAGTCTGCCGACCATAATAACTAATTCCTCGTTGCTCATTCATGGCCTCGTCTTGCTACTCTCTCTTTTGTACTTTGGATAAGCAAAAGGAAGTTTTACTTTTGGCCCCCTTGCTACTCTGTTAGTAGGTGCTGTCGAGATTCTGCTTCCATGTTTAGCTCTTGGGTAAAGAGTTGCAAGTTCTCTGGATGTAATCGAGTCCTTATTGTGAAGACGGAAGATTTTTGTACAAATAGTCACAATGAATTGGCTGTTGCAAAGTCTTTTTGTATATTTTTAGTCTGCGACTCAATCAAATCCCATCCATTTGGTAGAAGCATTTTAAACACTGGGTTGTTTAGGCTTTGCGTTCTTGTGGTTTTCTATACTCTTAAATATCAAGAAATGGAAAGAGAAGCAGCAAATGGCTCTCTCTCTCTTTTTAACATTTTCCCAAGAATTTTATGTACCTATTATCAGTACTTTGCAATTTAGACATTACCTCTTGCAAAATACTTGGTGATGTGCTCTTAATATTTAAAAATCTATAATGCATCATGAGACCTAAGATAAATGGCAATGCATCTTTGAGTCTATATCTGGCTCAACTTGCTCTTCACCTGGAGGTGGCTGTGAAGAAATTTTCGGATCAGGATCTCTCAGGTGCTGCTTTGGATAACTTCAGACGAGAAGTAAGCTATCAATAGGTCCTTCATTTGTGTTTTTTATCTTCCATTTTTTTTCTTTTTTTTTCTTTTTGGGAACAAAATCTTCCAGATTTATTGAGAACTCAAAACTTGTAAAGAATAAAAATTGGATGAACATTGTAAAGGAAAGAACAGTGCGGCGGCTTAACAGACATGAGTTTCACAGTAAGAAGACCTTATCACACCATGCATTCTGCATTGTCAGAAATATTACAGGAGAAAATGGGCAATATGCTTTCTTGTTGCTTTGTTGATGTTGGCATAGAGTTGGTGATTTGGTCTGCTTTTTTTGGTGATCTGTATAGCGCCGAGACATTAAATTAATGTTCTTTACATAAGATCTGAATGACACATGTTGTCCGATAGTTGAAAAGAAAAGAGAAAGATCTACAGATCACAAGTTCATTTTAGTTTATGTGCATCTGTGTGTATTTTGGAAGCTGATGAATTAGTGTGTTCAGTAATTGATTTGCATTTTGAGCAAGAATAAAACTGAGGACAAAGAAATGCTTTCCCTGTTTATCCAGCAACTGTAAGATAAATGACTATGCACTGTGCTTTTTGCTTCTGTGCCAAGGTTGCTGATAATGCGTAGACAGTGTCATCAGAGTATCATACTTTTCATGGATTCCATGATCTGTCTACGTCTATGGAAATAGTTGTGTTCGACAATTAATTTGTTTGCTTAATTTGCTTATTTAGCAAGGAAAGAAATAAGGACTGGTCAGAGCAATGAGTCATCAAATGCTTTCCAATATATCTAGGAAGATAACTGACCATGTGTCTTGTTCTTCTGTTCCAAGGTGCGGATGATCCATCGACTGCGTCATCCAAATGTTGTTCTTTTCATGAGTGCTGTGGCCCGTCCTCCACTTCTGTCTATCTTTATGTAGTTTCTTCCGAGGTGCAATTTTTTGTACCTTAAAAAACCTCGGTAGTATGGGAACAACATCAATTGTTTTTGGGGGATGCAGCTCATTTATCTACTGTTAAAGGGTGTTAGTATTTTGATGGTGTGCGACAATCTCATTTTGCTGTCTGATTTTTACTTTTGTTTACTTCTTCAGGGGAAGCTTGTATAGTATTATACATTGTCCTCTCTGTCATACTGATGAGAGACGCGAGATAAAAATGGCCCTTGATGTGGTATGAAGTAATTGGTCTCTCTTCTCTTCAGGGTTGGAGATATAGAGATTTACTTCTCTGAAATCCATTTAAGTGCTTCTGCGAATTTTACAAGCAAGGGGAACGAATTGCTTGCACACAAGCATCCCGACAATAGTTCATCGGGATTTGAAATCACCAAATCTTCTTGTTGACAAAAACTGAATTGTCAAAGTACGTGAGTCTTATCAATGTTGCCTGACACCTTTATTTTCATTCTTTCACTTCTTTAAATAGTAAATCAAGCTATTCTCTTGCGTGCATATCATTCATCCATCTCCTAGGTGCTACTAATGTCTTGCTTGGCCTTTTTTCTCTTTTTCTTGGATACTTTTTTCCTTGACATTGTGAGCACCTCAGATATGCTCCATATTGACTGGTTTTAGCTTATTCTGGGATAACATGTGAACTTTATTTCTTGTAGGCTTTGACTTCTCATTCTCTCTTCTCACCCCAATAAATGAACTTATATTAGTATAGAACCCAGATGTGGATGATTCCTGATTTGCCAAACTTGCTGATGTAATGCAATTTTCATTAGGAATGTGCTCTGTGATTTTGATGTGAATAATGATCAAAGTTTGCAGTAAAATGTCATTTGCATCCTCTCTAAAATTTATAGTTGTGCAAATATGTGATTTTGGATTGTCACGCTTGAAGCATAATACTTCCTTGTCATCCAAGTCAACTGTTGGAACGGTAAATTTGGAAACTTTCTTGAAAATCATTCTTGAAGAGTTTTCAAGGATGGAGAGAGAAAGATATCCAACTACATTGAAATAGGAAGACATTTGGATGGTTTCTACTGATAGCTTTCAATGAAGTTAAATGGACAATTAGCAACAAAAGAGGAAACAAAGAGAAAACAACTGGAAACATCATTTTTGGTCATTTCGGAAGTAAAATTCTTCTCTAATCAATCTTAAACAATCGGACAAGCAAGTTCATAGTGTTTCAATTTGTGAAATTAGAAAACAGTTTGCCATAGCATTACTAAACAATGCCCTAAGAGTCCGAGAGTCTTGTTTTCCAGATTTATTTTGTACTTGGATTTGAAAGAAACCATTCTTGATGTTTCTCAATTTGTGAGATTGAGAAGACGAAACTTTATTTGATCAGAGACTCTGCTTGGATGTGACTGCCAGGGAAAAACAGTTTTATAAGAGCTATATAACTGATCATATGTGCTGCTTAAGATGATAAAGTTAACCACTGCACTTCCATTTCATCAGCTTAAGCTGTAGGAGCGACAAAACTTTATTCGATGTTTCGTGGGTTGTGCAGATGTGGCATTTTTATTTTTGGAGTCATTCTCTGAGAGCTTGCCGCGTTGAGAGTATCTTGGACTGGGATGAACCCGACGCAGCTTGTAGGAGACGTAGGTTTTCAAAATCGCCGCCTCAAGATCCCCAAAGAAGTCGATCCCTTGGTTGGAAAGATCATCTGGGAATGTTGGCAGACGTAAGAAAAACTTGCAGCTTTCAGATCAGATTGATCAGTCTCGAGTCCCCACTTTAGTTCACGTAGCAGCTTCCCTTCGCCAGGGCTCACAAAGTATTTCGTGGCTTCTGGAATCCCCGTTGTTTCAGCTTTGAATCGCCAAGGAGACGGTCGCGGAGCGGGCACGATCGTCGGATCAGTGTCCCATGGCAGTCGCGGCACACAAAAGCTATGGCGCCTTCCCCTGTATCTGGGACGAACGACCCATCGACGTTGATTTTTGAGCACGTCGGGAGCTGGCGCTGTCCAAACCAGGGGTAAAATCGCTTCTTCTTTCGAGTCCTCGACGAAGTTACCGCCACCCTCCTGGCAAATGTTTTGATTCATCGCCAGGGGCAATGATGAATTGGGTGTTCGGATTTTGAGCTCTGAGCACAAAATTGTTGCGGGCTTTCCAGATCTGCCAGAGCAATGATGAGAGGAGTTCAAACGCGACCGATGCGTGTTTGAAATTCGCTAGCCATGCCTCGAACCTGGTCGGTCGGTCCGTGAATGTTGATTCTGATATTGTTTGATGGGTTTTCCCAAATTTTGTTTTTGTCCAGGGACACGGGAGGAAGAGATGTTCAGTGGTTTCTTGGATGTCGCCCACATAGCGTGCGGGTAGTCTCAGGTAGAATCTCTCTCTTGTACAAATTTTCCTTGGTGGCCGAGTGCGTTTTGACATGGCTGCCAGAGAAAGCTTGGTGGTGGCGATAATCGTCTTCCATCCCCAATCAGTAACAGCCGCCATCGTCTCTCTCGCTGGCCACCGCAGCCTTGGACGTAACGGAGCAGAGCATCGACGCCCATCACCACCGTCAATCGAACTTCTCTCCCATGCTCTTTCTCTCTTTCTCGTCCAATGCGTTGGAGATTCCTTTTAAGCTGATGATATCATGATCTGCAGGAGAATTCGCAACAACAACAACAACACCAACAACCACAATACACTCTCTAAAGCATGGTGCGCGCGCGAGGGTTGAGGAACCGAGCGAAGCAAGAACACAATGCACGGACCGAGAAAATCATACGATTGTTCTGTATTGCCCTTCGTCGAAAGGTTTAATGTCGATTCCTCTCTAGCAATTTTTAGCTAGGTTTCTCATGTTATATTCCTCGTCAATTGATAGGAATTCCTATTTGTGTAACACATCGCCCTTCAAGCTCACCAACTATTCGACGTTTTGCCTCAGAGATGTCAACAATGAATTAATTGATCGATTTGAGATTGCATGGGAGTGATTTGTGTTATTGTTCAGTGTACTGATCATATATTGCAAATCGATGCTTCATCCTTTGATGGCCTAGAGATTTCCTTCCCCTGGTGCTTTCGTTTACTTCGTTCTCGGTGAATTAAATACTGCTTTGGGAGCGTGGCTGAATTGTCCTCTAAACTGAGAGCCGCTGGATTTATTTTTGAGCTTGAGGTGTTCCAAGTGCATGTATCATAATCGTCTAGGTGTTAATGTAGAGAAATCATCTATAACCACAAGTTGTTCATATGTTGGAGATGTGGTTTTTCTTTTGCATGCTAACTACTGCTCTGTTTTGCCTCGCAAATCAAGTATCGTTTGTGTCTTGCTTGCGATGCACGTGCAAATACGTGGTGGTTTATTTCGGTTGTCACCATTAGCTTGCACAATATTCATTTCAAGATGTGCTATCTTTTTGAATTTGTACACCTGCCGCATTGTAGGCTAGCTGAATTTGTCTATTGTTATTGTATATGGCTCAAATTTACTGGATTCATTGTTGTTCTTGCCGTACATATTCAAAAATATGTTGATTTCTTGGCTATCAGTGTTGTATGAAAAATATGTTGATTTCTTGGCTATGAATGCTGTGTATGTTCATAACATGCTATAGTCATGGTTATAAATGCTGTCAGTGACTTAAATTTGCTGGATTCATGGTCATGCCTGTTGTTCATATTTATTTGTTGTTCAAACAACAATCGCCAAGACTTGTCTATGTGTTATCTTAGTCATATTAATTGAGGTGAGGAATCCATGTTAATTTTTTAGGGAGAAAATCATGTTGTCATGCTTTAATTTGCTGAAATTGAACATGTGTCCGTTGTATAAGCATTGATGATCTTCATTTGACTTAAATTAGTTCTCATATTGATCACGTGAGCGTATGTTCACTTGCAGGAAGATATGTTTCAAGTCTACTACTTACTAAATAATCATGAATTTCGGCCTTTAATGTTCTGATTTTGTTCTGGATTTTGCTGACTTCGCTGTGTTAATCACAAGGTGTGCTACTTTAAGACTCATTTGAGTGGGGTTTTGATAACCCATGATAAGGGGACAATGTATAATTGATTTGCTGGTTGTTGGGACATGTTTGGATATTATTGGAATGGGTAATTTGTAAATATTGCGAGCTCTTAATGAGCTGGACGCTGCAGTGAATTTTCTTAGGGATGAATTTGAATGATTTTGTTGCCATTTGTTGACTGGTTTGATGGTTCTGCTGTGCATGTAAGTTGGTGGTTCATCTCCAATATATACCCAAGTCCACTGAGAATGCCAATGAAGTTTCTCACCTTTGACGTGACGTTTGGATCACGTAATTTTGTTGCAGATAAGGATAACTGCAGCAAAGACAATACAGTACATCATACAAACTGTGGGCGCTATATGTCAAGATTGATACTCGTGTAGAACACCATATGCGATGCAAGAAATTTTTTTGTTGGAAAGTTGATATGCTTAGTTTGCCCTAGCTCCCTCCCTGCTACGCTTAGTAAGCAACACCAAATTTAAATTCCATAGAGCGACAGATAACTTAGATAGTTAGACTTTTATCTTAATTTAGCAGCCCTTTTAAAAAAAAACTGACGAAATATTCTGACTAAACTTGCTGTGGCATGTATTTCTCGTCACTTGCATGAGTTTCAAACTCAAGAGGCAGACTAAAACTTTGGTTCGAAGAAAAGAAAAGAAATTTACCGGAGTCAAGTCTAAAAAGGAAAACAAGAAGAGAACTCCAAGTAGACGACCATGTTTTCTTTAGATTACGCGCAAAATTTAACATCATGTCGTTCAAATTGCGAGGTTTGAGCAGAATAAACATTGTGAAGAATGCTTCTCAGTTTTTCTGCGAACCATCCTCCGAAAGACAGGTTTTTTTTTGGGCACATCAAAGGTTCGCTCGAAACAACAAGAGTAAAATACCGACAAGTGACAACATTGACTTAGGCCTGAAGAAGACGAAGGGCACTTCTATGCCAAAAAATAGATTCTACGGCGAAAAAAGCGCGCATGATCACATGGGCAGGCGACAGGCAAAAACCTCAATTTGAGAGAAGGGAGCGGGTTGACCGCGAGCTTGGAAGAAGCGGTCAACTGCGGTCAACTGCGTCGTTGTGCCCGCCGCTGTTGCCTCCCCTCCGCCGACTCCTACGCCTCCTATGGGCCACTGTCGGGTCCCCCTACCGCTCGTTGACCTCCTTTCACATTCGAAAAGCAACCCCCATGCTCTCTCCCTCCCTCCCTCTCGAGCGAGTCCATTTTCACCTCCTTCGTGGATTCTTGGACTTCTTCCCCTTTTGGTCAGCGTATGGCTACTGTTGTCGTCATCCAAATAGTCCAACTCCAAAGAACAACTTGGTGTTAAACGATGCTGCACAAAAGCCAACACTCACACAAAATCTCTATACAATTCGATAAAGGATAGAGAGCCCCCCATTCCAACCATTATGCTACACCAGTAACATTACCAAGGAAATGACATAGAGGAACATTCCAAACTAGAAAAAGAAAGAAATATTCAATGAAGCACCTGCCCATTGTGAGTACCACATGTCATCACAAAGATGCCATCTCAAGAGGCATCAACACCATGATTAGAACACTATCAGTGAACACGTTACAAAAAGCTCCATTCAACATCTTCCTACAAGATTCGATCAAAAAAAAAAAAAAAATCTTCCTACAGGAGACACTTCCTAGCAAATGAAAGCAGCCACTTAGATCGTAACGAGCACGACACCTGAAAGAAATAAAGATTGTCTGCAAGACATGTCTAACTATTGACAATCCTCAAGATTAACCAGAGAGGTGGGTAAGAATACATCCCCATATCATAAAACCTCACAATCTTCAAAGCTGCACTAACAGCGGTCATGCTAAGCATTTCATCAAACAACTAGAATGTATGGGTAAGTAAGTGCTCAACAGGCCCTAATTGTCGAATCATGAGACAATTCCTTTAAAACCCAGTCAAACATTCTTTTAAGAAAGACTGACTTTGTATGAGCCAATATAGAATTCGAAGAACACAAATTTCTTACTTTTGACACCATATTCAGGTAGACATGATTAGGCACATAGATTTACCTGTCCTACTAAATTCGGAGTGGATCGTTGCAAGTCGGCAAGGTTTGGATGGTGGTATTAAGGTCGCCCTCCCAACGCCATTCATAATCCCGATCAGAGAGGAATACTTTATCTAGCTTTGGTGTCCTCAAGGCACCCTTGCAGAATATATTCATCTTGGGGCACTTCATGACAACAATACGCACCAACGAAGGGAATCTGAAGGTGTAGTTAGTGGGGGAGAAGCTCTGAAGGCTTGGTAAATCGTTAAGTCTCAATTGCCGCAACTTGGGGAAAGAGATCTCCTCTGCTCCATTTCCATCATCTGTTACCACGTATTCCATCGCACCACAATTTCTTAGGGTTAGCCAAGAAAGGTGGACCAGACTTGTCACTGCTGAGCAAGTCCCCATATGAACTAAACCAATGCAATCTTGCACTCCTAAACCCGTCAATCTCTGGAATGAAGTTGGGGATGGAAGTACGATTGATAAACTTGGGCACTCCACAACCCATAAAATTTCAATTTGTTTGAGAATTTCAGCCATCAAGGAGCCATCTTTCCAAACTTGCTTCAAGTTACATAGCTTATACATGTCAAGTCGCCTCAAACTTCGCAGTACCTGGAGAGGTTTTTCCATGTCAGTTAGTTCTGCACAAGGAGTCGCTCCCCCATGTCCAGACGAATCTTCTACAAATATCTCTTCGAAGGAACTGAATCCCACAACCAGCGTTTCTAGATTGGGGAATCTGCGGAGAAGGAAGTTGGAAGGAAAAGCGACATGGAAGCATGCCAAAGTCAGCTCTCTGAGATTACGAAAGACAAAATGCTGGGGCATCATCGCAACATCCTCCCTTGATAATGTCAATCCCTCCAAGTGTGGAATGACCTGCAGGAGGTAATCCATTTAATTAGGCCACCAACCAAGGGAAAATTCCAAATAAGAACCCAAAGTAGACCAATTTTCTCAAATGAGGATCCGAAATGAGTTTTGTGTCAGATAAAGACCTAAAGTGGATCCATTGTCTCAAATAAGGACTCAAAGTGGTTGAATCAATTCCAAATAAGGACCTAAGCTTGTTGGTCAGCCAAATATTCGCCACTATCAAGCATGTGACATTTCCAACGACCGGAGTTTGGGCAATTTTGTGCAAACAAAATCTAGGAAAAAATAACAAATCCTAAAACATAATAAAAAAAAAACCCTAGGTTTTTTACGGTCTCCCCGTTCCTTGTACCCATTATCTGCAAAGTCAAAGACCAAATTTCTCCCCATTCCTTGTACCCATCCTCTGCAAAGTCGAAGACCCAAATTCTCTGTTGGTTAAGGCACGAATTCAAAAACAAGAACAAAACCAGATTCTTCTTTATTTGTTTGCGGAGACCCAAATTCTCTACCAGTTGAGCAAAGCGAGGAGTGACGAGAATCGAGTCATGATGATGACCAGGCAGCTATTTGGTTAAGGAGCAGCAGGGGAGAAGAAAGAAGAAAACATAAACATCTAAATGAATAACCTAAACTTAATTAACTTAGAATTTTCTCTCTTTTTTTTCCAATCACAAATTTCTGACAAAATTGCCCCTATTTTAATCACCGGAAAATGTCTGCCGACAAGCTAAGGTCCTCAATAGAGATTAACTTGATCACTTTGGGTCCTTATTTGACACAAAATTCACTTCAGGTCCTTATTTGAAACAATGAATCCATTTCGGGTCCTTATTTGACACAAAGTTCACTTTGGGTTCTTATTTGAGAAAATATATTCACTTCAGGTCCTTATTTGGAATTTTCCCAAATTCCAATGACTAAAATGTCATTCTGTTTAGGGAAAAAAATGAGAAACACAACTTTTCAGAAGTAGACGGGCAAGCATTGATGACCATCATACGAGGGATGATTGTTGTTTGTGGTGTGCCCAATTCAATCACAACATATTCCATGGATTGGATAAAGAAAGTTATTAGTCAATGATACTTTAGCTATTTCAATTGTCAACTAATTAAATCCAAAAGGCAAAATAACATTTGCTTATTTTAACAAATCATGTTAATTTTATAGTTAGTATGTGTCTCAATAATAAGATGTTGCATTAATGTTGCGCATTGTTTTCGAAGCTGCACTTCTTTGATCTGTTTTGCTACAGATCATAAGTATCATATGGTTTCATCTTTCCTTAACTTTGAGAAGAATGCATTCAAACGCAACAAATGATTGGGAAAAGAAAAGAAAAATTGAATTGACAGGACATGAGTGAAAAGGCGATAAAAACAATATAACCATGGAAAAAGAGTAAATAACAAAGACAAGTTGTTCATTCATACAAAAGCAAAGTGAAACATTAGATGAGCAAAGAAACAAACCAAAACTATATGACCCCAAATAAACGAATGATTTTAGCATTTCGTGCGGTTAGAAAGGAACCTAATTCAATGTTGGTACATCACTAATATACCACTCAAATTAAGTTTGGTAATTTCGACTAAATGTTTGTAACTTCAAAACCGTTGGTCAGCCATTTGAATAAAACATTGGTAGATTTTTTTACATAGTTGGTTATCTCAAAAGTATAAAGTTATATTAGTAGTTTTCAAGATCTATAAGATAAAAAGTTGGTCAAGTGAGTAGAATCCATTGGTATCTTAATTTGATAATTGTTAATACATCAATTAGATTTTCGTTTATAATTTCAAATTGAAGTTAATAATTTGAAAGGCGTTGGCTTGTCACAAGAATAAATATTGGTTAATTATTAAAGTAGTCTATAATTTTGGAATGTTGGTACTTTCCAAACCTAACAAGATAATGAGGTGGTAAGTAACTAAAATTAGTTTGTATTTTATAAAAAAATAATGTTTTGAAAAAAATTTCTATGAATGATAGCTTATGTCTAAATATTTTTATAGACTATGAAAATGTTTTTCCGTTCGTTCATTTTGTAAATGATACAAACAATCATTTTTTGGAAAATGTTTTCCATAACATTCATTTTTTGTGAAATGAATAGAGCCTTAATGCGACGAATATTGGTACACTAATCAAATTAAGTTAGGCAAATTCAAATAAAGTTAGTAATTTCCAATATGTTGATGAGCCATAAATAATAAAAGTTGGTAAATTATTGAAGTAGTTGGTGATTTTGAAAGTAGTTTGTCCCTTTTAAAGCTTATTAATAAATTATTAACATGTGACCAGATAAGTAAGTTATCCGCGGTGCTTGATAATTACCAACCATGTTCAAGGTGTTCGAAGATGGAAATTTGTCTTGTAGCTATGGTAGCAATATGCCAAATGAACATAATACCATTTTTAATTTTTTTTTTTTTGGTGGATGGGGTTAGTCAAAATAAATTAAATAGGTAAATCTCAATTATAAGATATGAGCGACTCATTAGAAGCATGACTATCTATGCAAGTTAATTTAATATAAAGTGTTTTTCTTCAAAGTAAAAGCTCGGATCAATAGACTTATATACCAAATAATATGAGCTAGAAGTAATTAATTGCAAACAATCTTTAAATTTCTAAGCAATTTACGGGTGTGGTTAGGCGAGTATCAACAAGCATGAAATGTTTGACAATTTCAATTTCATAGAGAAAAAACAATGCACCAAGAGCTATGCACATAAACCAATGAAGACAATAGCAAAGAGCTAGAATCATTAATAAGGGCAATACCTTTTCAAAAGAAAAGATTGCAGATTGGTTCTCCCCGGTAGTTGTACCTTGGCAACTTTGAAATTCACAAGTAAATGAGAATGTCCTCATCTTGCCGCAATGTCTCACTTGCAATTGCTTCAAGAGTGGCCATGCTGAAGTATGACTATTCCGGTAGAAGCTCCTCAATTTCGGCAATTCATGTAATCTCAAGTCGGTTAATTGCAAAAGAAGAGATCACCTGAGTTTATCCTTACTCCGTCTTCCCCCAAGATAATTTCCTCCACCCCACAATCCCATACTAAAAGTTTTTCAAGTTGTGTCATACTTTTTGCCACCAAGCTTGGAAATAAACTTTTGAGACTCTCACACTTGCTAACCATCATGCGTTGTACACGTCCAAAGGTAAGACCTCCTTGAGGAACTACACTCCACACGTGTTTCATTTTTGGGAGCCGCACCAAATCTAGTTCTCTCAATTGAAAAGTATTCCTAGAACAAGCTTCGCTAAATTCAAAATCTTGGACTTGAAATACCACTTCTAAGGATCCACAATCGGTCACAATCATCTTCTCTAGGTTTTGAAATCTTGCAAGCATATTATAAGATGAAAATATGGATAAAATTTTCTCACAATACTCCACTACTAGTATCTTGAGTTTGCCAAAGGCATTTGAATCAAGATCATCAAGCCATATCTTCTCCATGTTATCCATGTGCAAGATCTTCATCGACTCCATACTAGGAAACTCAACCTATCATTTTCAATTTAATTAATAAGAGCCGGTTCTCTATTCCCTCAAAATAGAGAATACTTTAATTTCAAGAGCAAAGAAAATCACAAGATGGACATTATCAAAGAATAAAAAGAAAAGAAAACTAAATGTACATTATTTCCTTTTAGCAAATGCCACCCCTTAGCAAATGCCACCCTCTAAAATTCATTCTCCTGTCATATAATTCTAAAGTAGAAAGAATTTTTTTTTTAATAAATATCAAGCATTATGTTTAAGCAGTGACATAACCATAGCCTTCTTAGTTAGACAACCATATTCATTTCATGCATAATTTGTCTCCCACGAACCTCAAATTTAGCCTATCTTAGATTTAGCTCATTACAACATTCAAAAACACAATAGCCCATATACTGTCCCATTTCTTTGAAGTGCAAATGACAAAACAGAAACCAATTCGCACAAACCCATGCTTCATGGTTCTTGCACTTCAAAAGTTCTCCGACAAAGTATATACTCAAAGAAATGAATCAAATACTGAAGAAAATAATGCAACAATTAAATCAAATGATGGTGAGTGCAGGTATGTATTGTTTAATTGATGTTGTATGGGATTCTCCGGTCACTAGCTGATTTGTTTCTTCATAAGTTTGTTATTCGAAATTATCAAGACTAAGGATATTAATCTTGATCTATTTATGTTAATAGTTGATCACTATTATTAAAGTTGCCTATAAATATAAACCAATTAAATATTTTTCTTTAGTTCTAATGATGAATTGATTTGAATCATTTGATAACTAAGTTTCCTATTTGACGTATCTTTTTCCCCACTGGAATTTGCCTTTCTATCTCTTTCATCTCTCTTTAGTTTCTCCATCTTTTTTTTTTCTTATTATATGATTTTCCTCATCTAAACCTAACTCTCTTCATGCTTTCATTTCACATTAGTTGGTATTGGATCTAGATCTATTCTTCATCAACTGGTCATTGAGCTAGATCTCTTCAACATTAATTGGTATGAGAACTTCACTTTAAATATGTATTATTGTTGTGCAACAATTCTAGACCAAGGGCCAACTCTATGGTACGTATTTTAGATGCTGCACTTGCATTTCTGATTTGATATGCTCATGAAGATATATGGCATCCATGCCTATTGAAACTTCAGCTGGCATGCTTGCTAATTTGTAGCCACCCTATGTTTGGTAAATTTTCTCTTTGAATAATGTTGCAATAGTTATTAGCTCTGACATATCAAAATTTGAAAAGAGTAGGGCTTATCAAGGTTATTATGTTGATTGGTATGGCAATTATTATTATTATGATTATCATGCTATTCTAATAATGTTGACTGTTTGGAGTAATTTGACTATTGCTATGAATGTGATTACTATAAATCCTTAACAATCTTGAAGAGGTTAAACAAATTGTAGTGGTTTAAGAGAATATTTCAACAATTTTAGTGAGAATTGAATAGATTCAATCAAAAACTGCAAGGAAGACAAGAAAACAGTCCAAAATTAGTTTGCTTTTGAACAAAATAGCATGAATATGTGCTTTCAACATCTTCAAGAGTTAGATAAGGACTCTGTTTGTGGGAATAGTGAAATGAGCAAATTCTACCAACTAATCTGGATGAATTTATAAAAACACCTTCTGAAATTTAGTAAAATTTGGAACGTAGTTTCTCTTGTTGATCATTCACAGAATTTTAAATTCGCGACGCTAAAATTTGTATTAAAATACTTTGTATAGCCTTATATTTCCAAGGTGCATATCCAAATCTCTCTTTTGTGGAGATTGATATATGACATGATTCTTCAACCACCTTGCTATTTATTTGTCTTATTTATGCTTGCTTAGTTTGAACTCTTGTTTTTCTTTTGGTAAGGAACTCTTGTTTTAATTACCTATGATATTGGCCAAGATACTAATTTTCTTCAGTTTTGAGGATGAATTCATTGACTAATGAGTTTGCCTATTTTGTGTTTCTTCTTCCTCACCTAATTTGGCATCTCTCTCTCTCTCTCTCTCTCTCTCTCTCTCTCTCTCCCCCTCCCTAGTTTATTGCTATTTGATTACCCTTCGGATTTTATGATTCTAAACCAACCTTGCTATGCAATTTCATTCTATATTATCAGTTGCTAACATATGTATCATACACCTAGTAAAAAGCTCCTCAAATTTTTGTGATAGTGAATGAAAGCACATTGAATTGTATATTTCATGTTAGTGCAATTGAGTTATTTACAGAAAATGTATTTAGCAAAGAAAATATTGGCTTGTGTGGAGCTAGGAATGCAGATTTGTTGACCATGATTCCAATTTTACACCAAAGCTCCTTTGATTAGCATTTGATTAAGCTAACTAGGTTTGACCCGAAAGTGAAAAATATTATGTCAACTACTTGCAATTTTAGTCATAATCAAGAAATAAAGGTGTGTTGGAAGTATTAATCTTGTATTTGAAATGTAGTCAAGTTCTAGACCTTTCGATTGGCTTCCTTAAGTCTTAAATATTTTTAAAAAGCATAATTAAGTTCTTTTAGTACACAATAACTTAGATTGCCTATGTAGCAATCTCAAATTGCAATTGTTTGTATTTAATTTATGACTTAATTACACCAAATGAAAGGTTTGGGGCTAGATTGCACTTTTTGATAAAGGTTTAAGAGTTCATTGCACCAACTGAAAATTTTATGACTTGATTGCATTTCATAAATATGTTTTAGGTCTTGTGGAATGATTTTCCAGTCACAATATTTATAATTAACTTCGAATAGTGACAAAATGACTCCTAAATCTTATTCCAATTTGGCATGTTTAAGAACTAAAACCTTTTTTTTTTTCTTTATTAGTAAAACTTGTTTCGGTTCAGGATTTGAGTCTTTCCGTTGCCCAAATTAGTTGCAGAGGACGGAAAGTATAGATGGCATTTTTTTTTATCAAATTTTCCTTTTTTTAATTGTAAAAATGTGGTGCTAATGTGGTGATGCCGCATTAAGAAAGGTGACAAAAAATTTAAAATTACATATAAGAAAACAAGGTATAGGGGAGGGGGGTTCCTTAGGGCTTTTGCGTGGGTAAGGACCACAACTGTTCCCCAGGTCACCACTAGGGCACTTGGCAACCTTGCCAGGCCAATAGCAATTGCCAAACTTGGCTCCTTGCCACCACGTGAGTGAGCACACTTGCCCCCACCCAAATTGGCAAGGGCGGTAACAAGCCATTGCTTGTTCAGGGGGAGGGTTGTTAGTCCTTGTCGGTAGGAAGGGAAGCAGTAGTGGCGCTCAAGAGAAGTAACAATGGCGCTCCCTATGCAGCCCTTCCCCCCTTGATTGGTGATCTTTGGTAGGACTTTTTTTATTGCCAGTTTCATATGATTTTTCTTTCTAATTTTCAGTATGTTCTTAATTTTTTTTTTTCAATTTTTCGATATGGCAATAGTCAAAAAGCTCCCTTTGTGCTTGAGGAAGCTCCATCACCACGTTAAAGGCCATGCATGACTAAAAATATGATGAAAATGCAGAATTTCTCTACAAAAAAGGGATGGACTTAACAAGTCTTGAAATGCATCAATTGTGCAAATTTTAAAACTCAAGTGCGAACCAACACAAGTTTTAGAACTCATAGTGTCATTAATCCTTGATCTTATGTTGAACTATTTAGCATTTTCTGGACTCTAGATTAATTAAAAGTTGTTAATTGAAGCTTAGCCTCTCATTAATGTTTGTACTTCAGCCACAATTTAGTCTAAGGCTTGAAAAGGAAAGAAAAAAGATTAAGTTTTTGAAACTTATGAAAAAGTTTTGATATACATTTCAATATGTTTGTAATAAAGAAGTAGCTTTGAGATGTTTCTTTTTTTTAGATCAAAGATTTGTAAAAGAAATGATAAGTCATCATAAGTGACCCCACAGATCCTTACGTTGTATTCGCTCAAACCATCGGGATAACAAACTAGATATACCATTAAAAAAGAATGAGTGCAAACCTTTTCAACGAGTAAAAGTGGTTGTTGTGTTGGAATGCTGCCCTCTAGTTTTTTACGACAAGCATCTCCTAGAATCACCTCCACAGCTTTACAATCTTTAACGATAAATTTTTTCAAGGAGGGCCACTCTGAAATATGCTTCCCTTGACAGAAACTTATGAGTTTTGGCATGTTGTGAAGATACAGAGTGACAAGTTGAGGAATTACAAATTTGTCGGTTGCTTCTTCAAGTTTCTCTTCTTCTTTGGCGACAATGTACTCCATCTCTCCACAACCACCGAGACTAAGATATTGGAGTTGTCCTAGACCTTTTGCCATAGACATTGTAAGAAGGTTTCTTAGACATGGGCACTTCTCAATAGTCAAAGACTCCACACAGTGAAGTAGCCTTCTCCACATGAATGAAGGAATCACGTTCATTAGTTTGTGACACTGCTTCACCTTGAGGACCTTTATACGGCAAAAGGATTCCACACGGATCTTATCATTCCATATCTCTTTCTGTTGAACTCCCTCAACGTGTAGCTCTTCTAACTTTGGAAATGCAAGCTACGAATGTACAGAGATAAATGAAAACTATGTAAAATTGCTTAGGGTCAAAGCTCTAAAAACAAAGAAAAATAACATATCAGATAAATCAGGATATGTTACCTTCTCATCAAATAGGGGATATAACCCATCACCGGCACAACTCTCTGAACTAAAGCAAATCAAACTCTTGAGGTCATCAAGCTTGAGTTTGGTTAAATGAGGGAACTTGAATGTCTCTATGGTTTTCCCTTTTCCTTCTTCCATCGCAATTATGCCCCGCAGATTATTGCAACAAGAAACATCAAGCACTACAAGTTCATGAAGAGTTTTGGCCGTGGCACTTGAGAAGAGATATGACAAACCATGACAACGCCTCACGTTCACTTCCATCATATTAGGAAATGTCAAGGTTACTTTGCAGTCACTCTTCAAAATGTCTGTCAACCTTGGTAGATTTAACAACT
Source organism: Eucalyptus grandis (assembly GCF_016545825.1). Classification (NCBI taxonomy): domain Eukaryota; kingdom Viridiplantae; phylum Streptophyta; class Magnoliopsida; order Myrtales; family Myrtaceae; genus Eucalyptus; species Eucalyptus grandis. The sequence goes on from NC_052613.1 coordinate 33,231,471, forward strand.
TCATTTTTTTTAATGCAGAAAGTTCCAATGGCTTTTGCCTTTTCTCAGAGCTGAGGCTTACCAGTTCAAATAATGCTTCCAATGAGGGACACCCAACTACCTCAATTTCATTTAGGTTCGTCAACTTGTCCATTGAATTTGATGGAAAAACATGTGATAAATTTTCACAAAGTTCAACAGTGATGGATGCAAGTTTGCAGAAGGACTGCTCGTGGAGTTTATTGTGCCATATCCTCTTTAGTTGGCACATGGACGAAAGGTTCAATTCCTCCAAGCTAGGAAAAAGAACCTGTGTACAAACATTGTATATGTAAAATGACTGAAAGTTTTGGTACAGAATTTTATTATATCGAGATTTGGGGGCAACTTTGGGAATGACCAGTAGCGAGTAAATTTTTCCACCACGAACTACCAAACATTTGGTACAAATAATGATCTAGTTTTGTACTAAATTGATTATCTAACTAGAACCAGAAGAATGACTAACAAAAAATAAAATACATGCTTACCTTTTCATTGAAAAAGCCAGACAAGGATGAGCCAGAGTTGATACAATCAAAAGCTTGTTGTAAACTTATATTAGCTATCATCGACTGTTGCCTTCCTTCGAATGAAGAAAATGTCATCATTTTGGGGCACCCAGATATTGTTAGTCTTGTTAAGGATGGACAGTGAATACAATACTTTCCATAAGTGAATGTCTTGAGATTTGGCAATTCTTCAAGAGACAATGAGGTTAACAGAGGAATCTCTAAAGTGTCGATGGTTGTAGCTTCCTCTAATTCTTCTTGCAAATACATAATTTCCTCCAATAGTGCACAACTTGCTATTTCTATTTCTTTTATCTGCACGAGTGCTTTAGCCATGGAAGAAGAAAAAAGAAACCTTAGGTTCTCACAGTTTTGTACCTTCAATTTCCTTAAGTTTCGGAAACACAACGCTCTTCTTGGATTATTATTCCATATGCGTTCCAAGCTTGGTAAGCCACTCAAAGTTAATCCAGTCAATTGACATAGAATCTCAACATCCCCATTGTTTGTCAGTTTTTCAAGGTCGAATACTTCCTGTGTTAACTGACATCTTTCAATCATTATAACTTCCAAATTCTGTAGCTTTATTAGCTGCAAGGGGTGAATGACGCCACATTATCTCATAACAATACTGTTAACTAGAAATTATGAATACGAGTTGCATGTGAAATAATAACAGAAGAAATAATCTCACATGATAGACCTAAAGATAATGGAAAATAAAGCAGAGCAGTGATTTTGAATTTTCCCTTGTTCTTCTTAAAAATTATCTACTTTACACTAACTTATCATTTACCTACTACAAATTTGGACTTTATTAGACATATATTAACAAAAATGAATTATTGAGGTTACTAAATACCCTCACACTTTGTGCAATATGCCTAAATTTTAGAAATTCATGGCATAGACTCAATTGATTTTTCGATCATTGACTATAGTATGATATTATATCTCAAACGACGGTGTAAAAAACAATCTTAATTTTTTTCTTTGAAATAGTTATGAACTAAATTGATAAACTGATAAGAAGTATATTTTTAGTTGATTTGCAGGTGTAATTTGAGCCTGACATTTTTTTCCAAACTGTTCCAAAAAAAAAAGTATCTCTTATCGAGAGAGTGAAAGTAAAAAGTTATTATAAATTTATGAGAGAAATACTAATGTAGTCCTAAGATTTGAATGTCCCCATGCATAGCACTATAAGATCCATTATTTTCTGTTATTGATGTAAAGCGGAATAGGTGCCACATCGACCAAATGTTAGAAAAAGGGTTCATCTCCATAAGATCCATTGGTGGCCAGAACATGCATGAATTGGTCACAACAGCGCCGTATAATCATCAGAGTCAATTTCAGCAAAGGATTTAGGTTTAAAATATGAGGACCTAAGACACGCTTCCTCGTAATAAAAAAGTCAGTTTATTTAGAAAATAGAAAGTTTAACTTATGTAGCAAAAAAAAAAGGATTGCTTAATTTAATAACGTCAGTCGACCATAATGCTTTTGTGGTTTGGGTCGCGTGATAAACATAATTTTTTAAAAAATTAGAGAAGGGTTTCCAAATTTTTTATTTTATACTAACAGAATAGTTGTAAAACCTATTAATTTCAAACGTGCACAAATGAAACCTTGATGTGTTTCTAGTTAATACTTTCAAGCGACATTTTATTACAGAAAAAAGAAATTTAAACATGTGCCGCACACATAAATTTTACTAGGAATATTAGAAAAGTTGTTAGAATGAAGATTTCTGGTAGATTTGATCACCGCAAAAGGTCCATAATTAGAAAAAAAAATTAATTATTCCACTAACTTCTCATTAATGTACCAGGGGTAACAAACGCAAATTGGCCTATTGAACATTATATTTGAATTTTCATTATATTGTCACATAATAGTTCCATCAACTAACATATAGGAGTATAGAAAATTTTATATGATAGAAATTCGTGTAGAACCACATTTCCACTGGGGTCCTTTTTTTTGGTCAAACACTGAGGTCCATTTACCTACCCCAACATTTTACAAATATTAGAAAGAAAAAACAGCAACTTAATCGTCTCAATTGCCCTAGCATTTATGTACTTAAGATGAAAATTCCAAAATAATTTTCTGTAATCAATTGATCTGGATGTTATTTCACTTAGTCACTAAGTTAAATTAACCGGAATTTTTTTTAGTTCTGTTTTTTTCGCTTTAATCAAGTGGATATAATAGAATCCTACAATTTTCCATACTTACTAAATGAAGGTCGTATAAATTAAGGTTAATACCCTGAAAAATCCCAACCTAGTAGACGTGTGATAAATTTACCCCAAACTAATTTTTTGACAATGAAAAACCCTAAACTAGTATACATGTGACAAATGTACCCTAATTGACCACAAAAAACCCTAAACTAATTTGTTCGACTGCCAAAAACCCCAAAATAGTATATTTGTGACAAATAAACCCTTTGTTAAATTCAATTAATACCACCAAAAACACAAAAATTGTACAACCATGACATACGAAGAGTAAAATCCCAAATTAATTATCATGTGTCATTAAACTTAGCAATTCGATAGTAAAATTTAACAGAAACTAACAGAGAGTAAATTTGTCATAAGTGTACCAATTTATCGTAAATTTGTAAAAGATGTATCTATTTGGGGTTTTTGACGGTCAAAAAATTAGCTTGTGATAAATTTGTTACATATGTACCAGTTTGAGTTTTTTTCAGGATATTAACTTTATAAATTATATACTTTCTTTAAGTTACGATTATATCCATAACTGTATATGTATACACTAAACCACAAAGCAATGATAAACTTTTAGATTACTTAAAAAATTGATACATCGTATGGTGCTAACCTAACACATATGAAGTGAGATGTAATTAACTAATATAGATGTTTTTATGCATTCAAATATCACATAGCAATTACATTTTGAAAAATTAAATCATTAGTTTGTCTTAATTAAAAAAAAATCTTTATATGTGCTATTAGGCTCCTTTATAATACCCAGGCAAAACGTATCACAATAGTACGCACCCACATATAAAAAACAAATTGAGATTTCTCTAAAGTAAATATTACAATGTGTTTATAAATCAAATTTTTAAGTAATCACATTCGAATAAAATCAACACTTCATAACACAAAATACTAAACTATCCAAATGTCGCTAAATGTTTATTTTTTTTCGTATAGTTGATAAATGCATATTAATTTGTCAAATTACACGAAACACCTTACATTGCATCTCCGAACTAAATATCTCAGCAAGTCAATTGTTTTTATAAAGTCCGTACAATTTGTGGGAACCAAATCAATTGAAGGCAATGTTTATTTGTAACTCATGGATCTTACGACTAGCTAGAGAAAATTTTCTCCAATTAGGATGATTTCGATGGAGGAAAATACAACCATTTTAGGAAACATGAAATTTACCTGTTGTTTGTTGAAGAGTACAACTGAATGGCCCATGGCTTTATAGAAACTTGTCATCTCTGGCAAGTTTTGTAATATTAGCCTACGCAAATTCCATGACTTCACTTTGGGATCAGCATCTATTTCATCTCCGTCTTCATCTGCCTCAACATCTGCAATAATTTGCTTCATCAAGTGGCATCTACTTATTTCAATGTCTTCTAGTTGCAAGAATATTCTCATCATGGACGAAGGAAACAAATGTTTGATTTGACTACAGTTATCCAATTTCACGATCTTTAATTTGCTAAAGGATTCTAGGGCAAGATGGCCACCACAAATCTTCTCCAAGTTGTTTAGATTCTCGAGAAACAACGATTCCAATCTCGTAAATGCAGTGCACTGGATATCCTCTGTGGAGTGAACAACGTATTGAAGTGAGGGGCTATTTCGTATGTGAAGATGCTTCAATTCGCGAAAACCTTCGGAGCACAAATCATGTATGCTGTGATTATCTCGCAATCCTGCCAAGTGGAGATCTTGTGTTCTTTGCAAACATCTCTGCACCCACTCTTCATGAAGAAGATTGCCCGAATCTAGCTTGAGCTTTAAAGTTCTGGATTCTTCGTATTCAACTGACCAATCCCAAACGTCCCCCATTAGGATTTTATACTTATATAGTTTCCCAAATGGCAGGTCTCTTGAGAGATTGGCTGGATGAGGAATGGCAATGTATAAAGTGCTCAACTTATTCATGTTCTTGAACTCAGCGAGGCTAGCGTTGCTTCGTGGGGTTTCATCCTCAGCCTCCCACTGATCAAAACTGTTTTGCATATACAATTCTTCTAAATTAACCAAGCTTTCAAGCACACCGGGTTCAATAACTTTGAGCTTGGTGCAGTCTCTCAAGTCCAAAAATCTCAATTCTATTAGTTCTCCCATTTCTTTGGGCAGCCGAGCAATTGTAGACTTGAGGAAGCTTAGGAACTGCAGTCCTTTCAGCTTTCTAAGAGCGGTCACATCCTTCAGATGGCAGCGATCAAGACATAGTGATGACAGGTTTGCAAGGAACTCAATCGACAACGGTAGAGAGGTAAAAGATAAGCCAGTCAAGTCCAAGACTTGGAGCTTCTCCATAGATTCGAAAAATGAGTCAGGCATTTCGAGAAATGGGTTGTTTTCGAATAACAGAAGAATCCTCATGTTTGGGCAATCCAATTGTTTAGGAAGTTCTGCAATGCCAACATAATGGAAGGACATTGCGGTGCATTTTTTAAGATCATACTTTGACCATTCTTTAAACCCAAAATCCTTTTTCCCAATCAAGGCGTTCCATTCCGTGTCAATAAATTTGTCATGCATAGAGATGGCCACATCAACAAGTAAGTCATGCATCCTCAACTTTTTTAGGTCATAACTACCTAGCAACAAAGAAGAGTTCAGTAGGCAACGTAGATCTATAATCAATCTATCTCTAGCATTTTCGATGGTCTTGCTAATTGCTTTAAATAAACCCAAACCCATGCAGTAGACTAGGGTATCCCTTATAGAAGATCTCCCAGAGTCTAGAGCACAAATTAAGAACAATGATCTGATCCTCTCATCTTCTAAGTCATTGTAATTTAGTTCCACTATTGATTTTACCCTCGACCCTTCTATATTGGTCAAAGCATTCCTCCATTCAGCCAAGTCTCCTCGCTTCAACCTTTTTGCCATCGAGAGAATCAAAAGAGGCAAGCCTCCACAATTCTCGACCACTCTATCCACCAAGTTCTTAAATTCAGGGTCATTAACTTTGTCCCCCACTGTCCTTTCAAAAAGTATTCGTGCTTCTCCATGCTCTAACTCATTGAGTCGGAATTCCTGATCAGAACCCATCTCAATGTACAAGACATGTCGGTATCTAGACGTTAGCAACAGCTTGCAGCCTCTTACTTTATTATCGTATGCACAAGGGATTCCAACTTCCTTCAACTCTAGCTTTGTCCACAAATTATCTAAAATTATGAGAATCTTTTTCTCACAATCTTCCTCTAACCTCTTGCACAAAATATCTGCTCTCCCACGAGTAGTTTCCTCATTCACTAGCTTCAGACCTAGTGCATAAGCGATTTCTGCTTGAATTGTTTTTAGATCTGGATTGCGTGATACATTTGTCGTGGCAACCACATCAAATAACTGCTCTTCTTTAACTCGCCTTTCTACGTCCTCCATAAGCTTGGACTTACCAACCCCACCTGGTCCATACACCCCAATCACACGGACCTTGTCATCAATTATAGCCTTAATTACATCCTCTGTGATTGAAGCCCTCGACTCCAGCACATCTTCCTTCCCGTTAGCAGATCTTCCAGTAGAAGTGGTAGCAGTGACGATTCCTATGGGAGTATTCTCATAATAGACCTTTTGGAAGATACTATTTTTGCTTTCCTTATGGAGTCCTTGAATGACTTGAGTCATCTTCTTCGCCTTCTTGCCAATTGGATGGCGCACCACAGGGTTGGGAAGCCACCCACAGAAGCAAGCATTTTTTGCACTTTGTTACAGTTTAACAAGTTATCTGCCTTCTCAGTCTCCTCCTTCACACTCGTCAACCAATTCTCAACATACTTGTGTGTAGGTTTTCCGTTATACATGGCTTCATTGACGGAGCTCTGCACCCATTCCCTCGCAGTCTCCAGGTCCTTGACTCCATTTTCGAGATCTTTGATGTAGCTCTTGTAGCGTAGCACGTACCCAAATTGGCGTCCAATGGGAGCAAACAGGCACTCGAGGAGTTTCGACACTATATTTGATGCAATGGAGGTAGCAAATGTCTCGCCCATAATTTCTTCTTTAATTTCCACAATTTCCTTTTTCCCCCTCTTTTGATTTCTCTTACTGAAAAGAGAACAGAACTAACCAGTTAGAACTGTGAAACAAAACCACAAAGAGAGAGAGAGGGAGAGAGAGAGAAGAGCCTGGAGTGTACGGAAGCAAGAGCGATGTCAATAAACAGAGACTGAGGAATATCAGCCAGAGCAACTTTGAACGTAGAATTACATGGGAAAAAAATTTGTTGCTCCACGTGGCTCGTCGCACTCGGAGCACCCAAGCAACTCGTTACTGGTCTACCATGTGCAGCAGAAGGCTAAATTTTTTTCTATTTTCTTTTCCCGTTGTCCCTGTTTTCTTTCATACTGGTTCAAAAATTGTCGATTCTTTTGAATTTTGACAGTCATAATCATTTAGAACTTTTTCCCAAGATATCAAATCTTAAAACTTTTCTGTTCATTTTCATCATTTCGCAAGAAAGCAATAAGTAGAGGTTACAAATTAGGAGATGCGGTGTACTCCTTACGTAGCTTGTAATTGTTTTGATGTTTGTACCATTCACCATTTGTTTTGATAACTGGTGTTTCTTAGAACATAACAGATGCAGTGTCATCTATAAATTAAAAGATAATTTCTTTAAAATGATTGCATCTAAATTTGAGAAATTGTAAATCAAAGGACTGTATTGCACCAATTAAAAAATTTTATACTGTTACTTTATTTTACATAAAAGAAAATTGATAGAGTTATTTTTACCCTCTCTTTGACTTGGTGTACACCTCTTATTATCAATTGACCAAAACCAAAATATTCTTCTATGTTCGAGAAAAACGTCAATCACCAATTCACCCTACTTTTCTTTCTTTCTCATCTCCTCTTCACCTTCTACATGTATTGTTAATAGACTACATATCCTTCTGTGTTTGAAAATCAATTAATTATGAATTAACCATACTTTTTGTAATTTCTGATGGATTAAATTTTGTAAAATTGTTAAGTTTGTAACATTGGTCCATAAAATACTTCTTTGCTTAGATAGTTAATTCTTTTAATGTGGTTTTTCTATTCATCTTATTTGTAACAGGATGGCGCAAGGCCATTTTTATATTAAGCACTATTGACTCTACTTTTTGACTTGAGAAAAGTTTCCATTGTCCTAACCCTTTCCCTCTCTCTCCCGTAAGCACGCACGCAACACAAATACGCGTATTCATTGTTCACCAATAAATAAACAAACTTGCAATTGAGAATTGATTAGTTGAGAATGGTATAACACAAGGGGAAAATGATGAGGACAAAAGTCATCACTGCGGTTCTATCAAACTTGCCTAGATCAATATTTGCAAGTGACCATTGGGCAAAGCCAAACAAAGCAAGGCAACATAAAATCACCATTTTATCAACACACAACTGGCTATTAAGAAATTAATTAGTTGAGAACTAGCGCGTAATATTAGAGGGAAACAAAATGATGAAGAGGAACTGATATCACCAGGTATCTTGATTCCCGTAAACACAATTTCAACCCAAAGCCCAGACGAGCGGGTCGTTTCCAACTTGTCTGACGGCAACGTCCTTAAAGTCTTTCGTTCTTTCTTCATTCTCATGGCATGGAAGGAGACACAACACCTCTTTTTCATTTTCATATATATTTTGTATTTTTCCATTTATCATGCTATGTGGACTTAGACAGAGCAAGTTGTTAACAAATAGAGTCGGGATACAATGGCCACGGTGCGTTGGAGTGTCATTAGAAGTTCTCACATAACGGGTGAGCCAACTCCAGAAAAAAAAACATGTATTTATATCAAAGAGATTAAAATAATTTCACTTTCTATATATGTCCAAAAAGCCCGTATTCTTTCTTAACGAACAAATATGGCTACTATTATCTTTTCTAACTAGCGTAGTGGTAAACGGCGCTCACGTGTTAAGCTAAATTGAAATTTTATTATTATAAAAGTTATAAAAATAAAAATAAACGGATGATTTTAAACTGAAAACAAGATAATTTTTATTAAAGATAAAATGAAAAAAAAAAAAAAAGAGTAACGGAATCTCGAAGCAAAAGCAAATGTCTCATTTTGCTTCCCTTTCTTCCTTTCAATTTGCAGAGAGATACAAACACAAAAAACAAAAAAAAAAAAAAAAAAAATACAGTGAAATAGAGGAACGATTGAAGGGGAAAAAAAAGTTACGAATCGGACGTTATATCTACAACAGAGAGTATTGATCAGACAGTTTCAAAAGATGAAGGGGAGTTCTCTTCGATGCACTTTGAAATTAAGTGTACAAGGTGAGGGTTAGGGTGGGCGATGAGAGGGGCGCAAGCACGAGCCGGCCGTTCTCGTCATCAGGGTCGTATTCGGGGTTGAGAGATCGGTTGAGACAAGGCTTGCAAGCGGTTTCGACGGTGATCACCGGCACCACTCATTAGATCTCTGTGAGTGGGTTTGTGATCACGACCATTCCATTTCTTTTATGTTTTTTCTTTTGCCGAGCTACAAGAGAGATGGTGAGGCCGAGCAAGACAAGACAGCTTGTCCCAAGCGACATTGCCAACAGTGCCTTCTCCATGGTTGACTTTGCGGACCACGTTCGCTGGAGAAACTGGTTATGGCATTGGCCACCGTAGTCGAAAGAGCACCGAGAGCAACGTCGTGGCGGTTGCGGCTCCACTCACCTGGACAGTGCCGTGGCCGGCCACCACAACCGAACACGTGCCTTTTCTGCTTCTGGCTTTTTGTTTTTTTTTTATAACAAAAATTATTATATTTTGAGTTCAAATTATTAATTGTACTTTGTTTACCTTTTCAATTGAGAAAACGACACGTCAGCTTACATGTAAGCCGCGTTTGTCACGTTAGTCGCCTCGTAGGTTCATTTGGACATAAAAAGATAAGAGTGACCCTCTGTCCCTCGATTAAGACCAAGAGATTTTTCTGGAGACATTTGAAAAGTGGGATCATTTTTATCCCTTTTAATGTTATACAAAATTTTTACGGATTTGGAGGTTTCATTTAAGAAACTTGCTCGTCCTGAATAATAGAAAATACAATTTTTTTATTTTTCCTCATCTAATAATTGTTTTTTTAATAAAAATCATGGAGGGCTTGGACTTTTAAAGTTGACTAGTATACATGACTGAATGTTAATCACCGCATTGATGTGCATTGGGACTTATCAAATGCCTTATGAAAGTGATTTTGTGGGAAGAGAAATAGGAAAATTGGTGTTCCTGATTCCTAAAAGTTGAACAGAATCACACTGTAATCAATGGGGGGCCGAATGTGGATAACACCATAATTTATTGAAACATTTTAAAACTATATGCAATACCGGTCTTTGTTAGATTGGAGAAACGTTTCATCAATATAGCAGATATTAAGCATAACCAAGTCAAAAATGTCGCGATGTCTTTGCAATTGGAACTCGTAGGAGGGCAAATTGGATAGCGTAAGGAAACTTTCGAACCAATTAATGCAATGGTCAACCTTCGGTGATTAAAAAAAATAGGGTCTCAAATTGGTCTTTTGCTAAGCAACTTATTTGTCTTTTGCCAAAAGACGGTTCAATCAACACTTAGGTCTTTACCCCAAAGAAAACAAAGGCGATACTTATATAAGAGTTGTCGTGTTCAGAGTAGAAATTATTTATGAATGATGCCATTATTTTAGTGCCACGTAATCATCTTCTTTACTGCAACTCATGCTTTGAATCATTTTCTTCGACTCAACCGAAAGACATGATTCACTAATGACCATGCTTTGCGAAAATTATGGTGTTATTGTCGTCCCATAAACTAAGACGTTATCCTCAAACCCCTCCCATCTAAAATGGACAACTTTTGATTCATGAGCAATAATTTACATTAACTTGCCATAGGATTCCCCTTCTCGCTTACAAATGTGCGAAAATAGACTAACATTCCATTATTCGTTACTTCATCACCACATACATTTTATTGCACATATGTATTATTTACTCTATGTATGAAAAAATATCGTTCGTGAGACAGCTCGTAGTTATGAATAGGTCTCTCTCTCTCTCTCTCTCTCTCTCTCTCTCTCTCTCTCTCTCTCTATATATGCACTTCCAAATCATTTGTCCGTTTGTGGATACTCCCACTTAGTATAAAGGAAGCAGGTTTAGAGCAACAATGTCCATGTCCCCATTTGTATAACTTAAATACACACTTGCACTTTACTTTGGGATCATCAGATGAAGCTTTAATAAATTGAGAGCGAGCTCGTCCATTAAAGAAATTTTTATGTATGGATACAAGAACTAAAGTTGAGGTCCCTTGATTAAAGATTATCGCCTACCCACCTTTTTAGGAAAAAGGGGTGACTATAAAGTCAACCATTCTAGTCTCTGGTCAAAGGTAATGTTTTCGAGCCGTACCCGAGTGAGGGCCAGCATGTGATTCCACCTTGTCCATTTGGACCAACCGTTTATACCAACGGATTTGAATAAAAAGAACGTATTAAAGGAAAAAAAGAAGAAGCAATATACGTGATGATAATCATGAAATAGTGATGCATGAATTTCACATATAATGTTTTGTGTGCTTTAAAGGATGTGAGGTGTCTTGCAAAGAATAAAACTCCTATATCGATTATAATAAGCTAGAGAATGAAGGCCAACTTTTCTGGGGAAGCAGCGCAGAGATGAAATTCACTGCAATGGGTTTGGTGTTTCAGAAAAAGTTACCTTGAAGCAAATCAAGTTGTGTCTGAGTCACGAAAGGCAATAAAATTGGAAGAATACCTTCACATCTCAACCTGTAGTCATCGAAGCAAATATCTCAAACTATTCTAGTGTCTCTAGTCAAAGGTAATATTTTGAGAATCATTTTGGAGTGAGGACCAATATGCAATTCCACCGGGTCCAACAAGACCAACAGTTTATAAAGAGCATAAATTAAGAAAAAAGCAATTTATGTGATGATGATTTTGAAAAATCGATGTGTGAATTTCACATGTAATGGTTTGTATGCTTTAAAGGATGTAAGGTGTCGTGCAATGAGTAAAATAAAAAACACTAGAGAATGAAAGTTGGGCCATTTTATGGAGGAGCAACATAGAGATGAGACTAATATAACGTGTTTTGTGTTTCAGAAAAGTTACCTGAGAGCATATCAAGTCGTGTTCGAGTTCCAAAAGGCAGTACAAACGGAAAATTACCTTTGCGCCTCACACTGTAGTCATCAAAGCAAATATCTCAAAATAAGAACAAGCTTCTCGATAATTTCTCGTGATCAGGTTGATGTTTCTTACCAATGCGTTTCTCCTCTCCAATCACGAGGCCCAAGCCCTCGACACTTGGAACAAACCTCAACTTTTTCTCTTTACTCAAACGATGAACCGGATGTGCTTTTAATACATACGAAATCTTGTGATGTTTGCTTGCGGTTCTTTAGCGAGGAAAACTTCTTTTAACCCTCAAGACCACCAAAACAATCCCTTCCTAGTAATTGGCAAAAATATCCCCTGCCTCCAGACTTTTAAGGAGATTTCTTCGGTGCCTTTCTGATTGGACCGTGTGGCCACGCAAATCGAAGTGAGAAGGAAATTTAAGAATGACGAGGACAGCATTCATCTCGTGGTTCTGGCCGCCTTTGTCAAAATCAATAATTGCAAGTGACCATGGGACGATGACAAACAAAACACGGCAACAGAAATGATGTGGCGTGGGCCCCGTAAAGCGAGACGTTTTCCTCGAACCCTTTGTCATGTTGCGATCGATTGGCAATACAATTCACATGAGCTCGCCAAAAGATTCCCCTCTCACTCTCACTCTCTCTCTCTCTCGATGATTCATTATATGTAAAACCCGTGACAAGGTAAGTTCTAAATTCAATGATATGTAGGGTAAGTTTTAAGTTCTAAAAATTAGAAAACCAATTCTAGTGAGTAGGGTCCAACACTAGAACTGCTCACTCCTAATTGAAAGGGCTTAAGTAAAAATATCTTCATACACCATCTACAGTTTAGGGAAAATTTCAAATAAAAATCTATAATTATATATATATATATATATATATTATATATATATATTTTTTAAAATGGTTTCTAATGAGTAGGGTCTAGCATTAGTGAAAATTATCTTAAATAAAAATCTAAACTAATCAACTTAATCTCAAATAAGGATTTAATGGGCAATTTTATCCAGAGGCCTTTTTTTCTCTTTTCTTTTTGTTTTTATGCATTCATCTTCTTCTTTCTCGTTTGTTCAGCGGACTCTCGAGTTCATCTTTTTCTTAAAAAGAAAAAAATTGATGATTGGTTAGGCTTCCACCGAATGCCGATAATTTTTCGAGAAAAGAAAGAAAAAAGAGAAAAGGGTTTAATATCATCAAAAACTCCAAACTAATACACTTATATCACATTAAACCCAAATTAATTTTTATGTCATAAGAACTCCCAAATTTATATACTCATAACGTATTTACTCTAAACCAATTTGTGTATCATAAAAATTTCTAAATTAGTACACATGTACCATATTTACCGCAAAAATCCTAAATTTACCACAATTTGGAGTAAATTGTGCCACGAGTATACTAATTTAAGATAAATGTGGCACAAATATATCAATTTGAAATCTTTTATGACACAAATTAGTTTGTGGTATGTATATAAGTTTTCCGTAAATATAGTAGGATTGTACCAATTTGGAGCATATTAACCGAAGAAAAAAATCGCACCAACGAATTTGGGCAAGAGATTTCAATATCCCCTCCACAGTTTCTCTTCCTCCATGCTTTGCCCTTTCTTCTCCAATCAACAGCGACATGTGTGTCTGCGGTGTTCAGGAAAAAAAAAAAAAAAAAAAAAAAAAGAAATAAAGAACAATGACGTGTGCATTTCTCACAATCTTGCTCTCTTGTTCCTTCATCTGCATGTCGATCGTAAGACGCTTCAGTTTTGATTGAAAGTGAAGCACGCATGTCCAAGCTCATCCATGCCCACTTCAATGGCTTCCTCTAATCTCCCCCGCCTCCCCTCCTTCTGTATCTCCACCACCATTCACATCCTCAAGAACCTGCTGTCACATCCACGACCTCCACAAGACGCTACTTCGTATCGCTTATTGATTCATTGCTGTCACTCTGTTTATGGTCATGTGGCCTCTCACCCTACACTGTAGCCTTGGACGACAAGCAAACCGCCATCAGGTCGAAGAAGCCATATTTGGTCCTCATCCATGGCTATGGAGACAATCCAAGGTGGCCGGTTTGGGCACAAGTCGGCCATTTATCTCAGAGCTTCCACCTTCTTCATACCAGATTAGCTCTCCTTTGGGAAATCAGTATCACAAACGCTCAGTCCAAGCCCAAGCCGTCATCGTCAATGAAGAAGATTATGTAATAGAAAAGAAAAAGAAAAAGAAAAAGAATTCCTAGAAGTAAATGCCCAGAACAAAGCTCGGTATAGCATGTGAAATATATGTACTCGTCAGGCCCCATTTTTAAGATTACTTTTATTATTTCATATTCTCATTTGAGATAAAATCTATATCGAATACTCATTTGTAATAATAATCTCACTTCAAGTCCTCGTTTAAATTTTTCCCTAAATTTTATCACACTACTCTGCACAAAATAAATAATATTATTTTTTCATAAAAAACAGTTCTTTTATAATCTCACTGAGGCTTGGTGTGATCACTTCCCTTAGATCCAAAAAAAAAAAACGTTCTTTTATCAACTGCCCGTATGACAGGAAGGAAATGCCACATTTGACATTTCAATAATTTCCCAAAGAAGAGCTCGAGTATCAACTGACAATGGTTAGCCCCGATTTGAGTGACTCACACGAGCGGGAGAATATTTACTGCACATGTGAGGCGGAAATTAAGAAAATCTCATATTACATATTTGGAGTGAAGAGGATCGAAGCAATGGATAATTTTTTTAACCCATAAATTTACAAAAGAGGTGTGTGCTTATTAGAAGTGTTGACACCCAAAAATAATCCAATCCCTTATTGACAAAGTAATCGATAGGTCTAGTCACTAATCGATAAACTTCCAATGCAAGATTAGCGTTATGTTATCAATGACAGTGTTGATGGGTGATGATGGACCAAAACGGTCATTGACATGCAATGGCAAATGGTTGATTATGTTACGAAAAGATATAAAGTGAAAATTGTATAAGAACGTTTGATCGATGTTTGAGCTGGAGGACATTCAAGGGATTGTAACTGCTTATAAATAAGGATGCGTTGTTGAAGATAATAAGTGCAAATCGAATAATTTCGGGGATAATTGAGATTTGTATTTCAAAAAGACAACTGCGTATGAACAGTTATATTTTGCACAAGGCTATATAAAGCCAAGATTGGCCAGATGTAAGTATCCGTGACTACTGTGACGTGACTTCCTGGGAAGAGTTCGAACTTCCCACTATTGGAATAGGTAGTTAATATTGGTATCATATCCGTAGAAAAGCTAAGAAGACTTACATCCCCATATTCCCACATTATAGAATAGAGTCGATTTGGCAGCCCTTTTCCTAAAGAGTCCTGTCCTATCGGGTCAACTGCTCAATCAAACAGCCATTCTCTCCTACGGTCCTTGCAATACAGTAAGTGGGCATTCAAATTATCCTTTCGTTGTTGAAGTGCTACACAATTTCAGTCTATCGATTTATTAGTTTTATCCTCAACTCTTCAGATTAGCTTTTACCTTTATTTAGAGTTAGTGATCCTTATTACGCAAATTGTTTCATCTTCAAATCACCACAGCCAGCCCTTTTAGATTTGACAAAAGTTAAAGCTTCTAAACAGCATGCAGCTAGCTTCTCCTAGAAACTCTTTGTTCTTCAACCTTAACCTCTGCTATGAAACCTGCCAATCAAATATACTGCTGAGATATCATCTTCCTCAAATGGAAAGACAAAACGCAAATGGAAACCCAAGTAATTCGAATCGGCTAGTAAATATCTCCCGTATAAGCGTGATTGCACGGGTAATTGCAAGTCATGATTCTTCAATTGCCATTTAACAATCGAATTTTAGCGCAAATATAAAGTCGTCCGATGCATTCATTTTGTTTTTCCTGAACTCCAAGGACATAACAATTTGGAGATCACAAGACAGCTTAGGCCAATTAACCCCGGAAAAATTGCCGTTCCACCACACTTGAACATCAAAGGTAAGAAAAGACGAGCATTTATCTTTATATAGTCCTACTTCAGGACAAACCAAAAATTCAGTCGATCCATAGCCATAGTAAAATGTGAAATAGAATTGCAGTAGGAGACATTGTGAATATATAACCAGGAAAGGCCATGATGCATAACACATGGCTCCACACACAATACTTGTAGGGGAAAAAAAACCAAAGAAGGCAAAAAAATAAAACAATGTTAGTGAAAATCCATAAAGTAATATCAAAAGATATGCAACACCCGGACTCTTCGAGTGTCAAAACATGGCATAGGGTGACACTTAAATGCCAAAAGTTAGGAAATGTATATTTAAGTGTCAAAATCGAAGCAAAATTGATAAGTTAAGTGTTAACAACGAGAAAATCCAACCAAAATACTAACGTAGTAATTTTCTAACGAGATAAATGCAAAACGAAGTCATTTTGTACTTTGATGTGACTAGAGAAGCCAAAAATGACATTGTTTTACATATGGATGTGGCTAAATAAGCAAAAAATGACATTGTTTTGCCTAGATTTGAATTTGAATATAAATATTAATTAAGCTAAATTTAAAACTAAAGCATTTAAAAGAAGAAGAAGAAGAAGTTGCAGTTGTTGGGCAAGGGTTGTGCAAGCTGCCGCTGCGTCCCCCATCACCAGGAAGGGCCGACGACGATGGGTAGAGGGTCGGCTACGCCGCTGGACCCTGGCCAATCGATAGTGAGAGCCCACAGGCCCTCACCCGGATCTAGGGCGAGGGATGCAGCCCTACCCAAATTTGATGAGGGTCGTCGCCCTCGCTCGTTGGGCCAAGGGCCACCGCTAGCAAGGGGGCCTACAAATTCTTCCTTTTTTTTTATTAATTAGACTAAATTCAAAACTATTTTTTTTTTTTAAAAAAGATCCCTAAACAGCAAGGGCTATGCAAGCCCTCGTCGGATCTAGGGGAGGGCCGCGACTCTCACTCTAGATCTGGGTGAGGTCTTGTAAGCCCTTGCCACCGATTGGCCAAGGTTGTTGGCCCCTAGTTCCCACCGTCGCTGACCCTTCCCTGCTACAGTGGAGAGGTGATGGCAAGGGCTGAGCCCTCACCTTCTGTCTCCTCCTCCTCTTGTTTTTTTTTTTTTTTTTTAAATATTGTAAATATAAATAACTATAAATATTTTAATTTAATTAATATTGATATTAAAATTCAAAAAAGAGGCAAAATGATGTCATTTTGGCTCTTCTTTGATGATTCAGCTCTCCGGTGAACCATGTAGGCAAGTTATATTATTAAAAAATTATCACGTAGGATTTTCAATAAGGGTCATCGGACTTGGCGCTCAAGTGTTCTAATTTAAAAAAAAAAAAAAAAAAAAGTGGCACTTAAGTGTACATTTCATAACTTTTGGCACTTGAGTATCTCTCCCTATTAACTTTTGGCACTTGCGTTGTTATTTTGCTAAAGATATGCTAATTTAATATTTATGTATCTCATTCTTATTGGTGAAGCAATATTAAGACACATGTTTTTGTTTCATAACTTTTTCAAAATCGTAGGCAACATTTTTTGTTGACTTTTTTTTATAGATTTCTATAATTTTTGTAATTTGTAAAATACGTGCTAGTCAAATTATTTATTGTGAGAATATTGAAGATATAATACTGAAATCCTTTCAAAAATTCAGTCAAATGTTTACTGTATTTCTGACTTCAAAATTTCTCTTCACCGATTATAAAGTGACAGAAATTCTCTTCATCAGCAATAAAGTGATAGGAAATCTGTGAATTCACCTATTTACATGTCGTATTGTATATTTTGCAAGGATTCATTCATTGCCAATATGATAATCATATCATACTATCAATTTTTCCAATTAATGATATGTTTATTATATAAAATTTTGACAAGCTCCATATCTAATAATTAAACCATATGTAATAAACTAAAAATGAATTGGCAAGAATACCTCCCATTGCGGAATCTAAAGACACTTTGTTAGTTGTCTCTATAATTGGATCGGGTGGCCCCACAAATCAAAGTGAAAATGTGCTCTCCCTGCCCCACTAAATGAAATAATCGATACTTCATGATAGAGTATAGGTGTTGACAGTGGAATTTAACTTGGCAACTTTTAAAAGGCGTTTGTAGTGGAAACCACTTTTTCTCTTGCCGCAAAGGATAAATCAATCCCTTTCTCGAGGTTGGCAAGTATACCCCCCCCTCTCCCTCCCTAAAGGCTTCAAGGATAATCGGTCTTTTGCTAAAATACGTGTTAATTAACCCTTAAGTCTTTGGCCAAAAAAGAATCGATTCTCATGTTAAAGTCAATTGTTCATACTGGAAATTAACTCTTGCACGATGCTATCCTTTAGAGTCAAGATGTTGAATAGTTATGTTTTGAAAATGATAGATTAATTGAGAATTTTTGCTAAAGTAGTGCCGTGTTTGAAATTCTATGGAAATATCTCAAAAGAAGCTTAGATGACCTCTAACGCTTGACACATGTGCCACAGGCCAGTCCATGACACATGCACCTTTTAATAAGTCAATGGAAAAGATCAATGTCGAATTCGAACGGTCACTGTGAGAGGAAAGAGCTAGGCAATTCATAGGAGTGCAAGGTTTACATTTTGCCTTGATTCATGTTAGCACGAAGTCATTCATAATAGGAAACTTACTAACAAAAAAACCTAAATGTATAATATCTATGTCAATTCAATCATTAACCTTTTTAATTTGATTAGTGCGTCCTAAATCTTTTTACTATTTACAAATTTAGTCATTTCGTTCAATTTTAATTGAAAATCGCTGACAGGGTAGTCTAGTTAGTGTTGGCCATCCTACGTGGTACAGCTAACGTTGACATAAACAATTTTTTATAATTTTTATAATTTATTTATTTATTGAATTTTTTTTTTTTTTAATATATGGAATGAATAATGGAGTTGTGCGGTTGCTTCTCGTCCAATCTTTTTATTTTTCTTAGCACTTCGCTTCACATAAATTGGTACTCTGTTGAATCTCCACTTCGTGCACTTTGTGAGCGAGGTAAGGAACCCCGGAGCGACCCGTTGCTCTTCAAAAAACACCTCGAATTCAGTCCCTGATGACGAATGGCCATCATCGACACATGCAGACATGGTCGTTGCGTCTGGTGAATCCCTCTTTCTCTTCATTCTCCTTCAGGTGCTCAAATCTCCACCGAGTTTAATCGCAGCGAGATGTGGATCCTTTCTGAATCTGATGTGGGATTCAGAAAAGCGGCAGAGGCTGGAGAATTGCGATGCTCTTTCGCTGTCTTTATCGGATTTGTTTGCGTTTTCTTCGGCACCGAAAGGAAATAGAATGGCGATGACTTTGGTAAGTCTAGCCAATGGAAGTCTTCCAAGGTGGCGGGGTCCAACTTCATCACGTTACGCTGGCAATAATTGAGGTTGCTTTACACTGTTCCTTCTTGGGCGATAGTACCTCATATCTAGAAGTATTGGTTTAAAATTCACATCCACTAAAGCGTAGTGTATATTATACCTCGGTGTTGAGAGAAAAATATATATATTATACCTCGGTGTTAGTGTTGCTGGCAAATGCTTCAGGCTCGCTAGTTCCGTAAATTTTTTTTTTTTTTTTTGGTAAGGATAGTTCCGTAAAATTTATCCCTGAGTTGACGAAGACTTTAGACTGCCAAGGAAATGTGGTGGTAATCAAGTTGCTTTACATTGACGCGAGTGCCTAACCCTCCGAAAGCTAGACACGGCATTTGCTTGCTTTTCCCCCTTCACACCGAAAGAAAAAGAATAGCAACGACTTTAACTAAAGCCAACCGAGTCTTCCATAGTGGAGGAGTGAAGTCTTCAGCTTTATGGAAAGAGCGACAACACTTCCACATAAGATTCTATTCATTTTCTTGGAATTCCCGGTTATATATGTCTACAGGGTCCACCCACCGCCCTATCATAATTGGAAACACGTCTAACATTATTGGGCATTCCTATTCTACCATGACTTTAACTAAGGCAAAGTTATCAGGCCAATTAGATGACTGATAATCAACATTAGCGATCGAGTTTTAGGGAGAATGTTTAAGCAAATGATTATTTTTCTTGATCCTTTTCTTATTACGTTATTTTTTTATGTCATTTTCACCTGGATTTTACAACAATGAGATGAAAAATATATCCTGAATGTTTCATTCATCAGTTCACTAAATATGGAGATCAACATTTAGGGATTAGTTTAATAAATTCAAAGTGTAGAGAGAGATGCCTAAACATAGGGTGTTACAGACTATGATTTCGGATAGAAGTTTGGACAATATAGAAGCATCGGCAAGATTTGAGAAACAAAGAGCTAGGATTCAATAGAGGGGTTATTCTCCTTAGAGTTGCCTGTAACTTCTAGACAATGAAAAAATTATCCAATCAGTTAATAACACCCATTGGATATATTGCCAATTAAAAGTTTACATGGAGTTGTTGAATTCAATTGGCAGTATATGTCCAATGATCTCAACAAGTCAATAACACCCATTGAATTTGCTTTAAACATGAAATGATTGATTGGAAAGTGTCACAAGCAAATGACAATAAGATTCTACCGTGACTTTCTCACTTAGTGTAAAGCCAGAAAGGGCCATCGAAGTCTTGTAACCTAGGGCACTCTAAAACTTAAGATGACAAGACGATGAAGTTTCCATGCTAATACATTGGGCAATTCTTCAAGATTCTCTACTGAGTTTTGGTGGCTCTCTTACTTATTCAAGTACAAATGTATCACCTGCAACATTTTAAGATTTTGAATGGAACATGGTGATCCTGCAGTTCTTGTGCTGGACAAAAATGAATTAACTAGTGACTTCAATCGTCCAATTGAGGTTGGAAGCTTTCTTACCTGAGAACACAACAGGTGCAATCGCTTCAGACTCCCTAGTTCCTTAGAATGCATCTCTAGAGTTGACAAAGATTTTAGACTACCAAGGATATTTGGTGGTAATAAAGTCGCTTCATATTGACGTGAGTGCCTAGCCCTCTAAAGCTCAAGACATGACATTTGCTTGCTTTTTCCCCCTTAGCATCGAAAGAAAAAGAAGAGCAACGACTTCAAGTAAAGCCAACCAAGTCTTCTTAAGTGGAGGAGCAAAGTCTCCAGCTTTATGGAAAGAGGAAGGGCACTTCCACACAAGTTCTATTCATTTTCCGGGAATTCCCTTTCATATATGTCTTTAGGGTCCACCCACCGCCCTATCATAAAATAAAGCACATCTAACATAACTAGGCATTCCTACCTTGCCGTGACTTAAACCATGGCAAAGTTATCGGCCCAATCAGGCGGTTGACAATCAACGATAGAGATCAACTTTTAAGGAGAATGTTTAAGCAAATGATTACTTATTGTGATCCTTTTCTTGTTAAGTTATCCTTTTAGTTCATTTCCTCCCAGATTTTGCGACAATGAAGCCACATATGTAGCATGCACATGAATATTTTATTCATTTGTTCACTAAATATAGAGATCAACTTTTGGGCATTAGTTTGATTAATCGGAGGGTGTTATTGACGATGATTTCGGACGGAAGTTTGGACATTTAGAGGGATCAACAAGATTCGAGAAACAAACAACTAGGATTTCAGTAGAGAGACTAATTCTCTCTAGAGTTAGCTGTCATTAAATTCTGGACAGCGAGTAAAATAATTCTTCTCTCTTCTTTGTGAAGCTCACAACGGCTTGAGTATATATAGACATTACAAGATGCATGAGATAGAATAGATCAATTTTGCAGCAATTCACAACATAAGATGGAAGCTTCTGTGTCACACGCCAAATCTGTATTTAAAATTTAAGGAATGACTGGCCATTTTTCATGAATAAAAAGGACGAAGGGCTTAATCAAAATGAATCATTCCACAAGAAAGGTCCTAACCGGACAAAACCTTACATTATATGGAAAATCATAAGGTCCAAAATACCATGAATTTACCATATTAGGAATTTTGTAAATTCAGTCTAATAAGATTGATTCAAGTAGCAAAATGAAGAAACCAGCCCCATCATGCGTTATAAGGGGATGAGTAAAATCCTGGCTCAATAAGTAACAAAAAAGTGCCAAAAAAGTCCTAAACCTTTTGGCTTTATGCCGATTTAGTCCTAAATCTTTTTTGGTGCCGATTTAGTCCTAAACCTTTTTACGTTGTGCCAATTCGTCCTTTCGGTCAATTTTGACCGGATTTTGCTGACTGGACGCTGGCCGGGCGACGTGGCCTGACGGCGCCGACGTGTACAATTTTTAATAATATTTTAATATTTTTAAGTATTTTTAAATATTTTTATTTTATTTTCTCTTTTTATTTTTATTTTTATTCTTTTTTTTCCTTCTCATCTTCTTCCTCCAAATTGTCGCTGAGCTCGGCGACCAAGACCCAGGCGACGGCGGCGAGGTCGACCTCGCCGGCCACCTCGCCGGGGGGCCATGAGGGCGGCCTCGCGCCGGGCAGGCGAGGCCGCCCTCGCGGCCTGGTGGCGAGGCTTGCCCGCCGGATCCGGCGAAGGTCGAGCCTCGCCCATGGCCTGGCGAGGGCGAGCCCGCCGCCTTGGCGCGAGGCCGCCGGGACTCCTCCCCCCCGTTCTCCGATCCCAATCCGCCCTAGAAATTTCCTCCCTCCTCCGCTCGTCGTCGTCGTCGTCGTCATCTCTAGGGTTTACGGAGCTCGTGGTGTCTCTGGTCGCGCGGCTCCGGCACCGGATTTTCGCCCGTTTCTCTCATGGCGGCGATTTGTCTGGCCGGGGGGTTTTGTGATTCTTGGGTTCTCCGAGGCAGGCTGGCCTCGCGGCGAGCTGGCGGGCTCACCCTCGCCGGCCATGGGCGAGGCTCGACCTCGCTAGATCCGGCGAGGCCGAGCCTCGCCCGCCCGGCGCGAGGCCCTTCGCAGCCTGGGTGGCTAGCCAGATCCAGCGAGGTTGAGCCTCGCCGGCCATGGGCGAGGCTCGATGTGACATCCCAAATTTTCAACCCTGTCTTCTACTGAATAAATCGGGCATTTCATTGACGCGTCTATAGGGTTATTCTCAGAGCCGATCACTCTCGAGATAACTAGACTAGCTGGGTAAGCCATTAAAGAATATTAAGGCAATAGACTTGAGAATTCGACCAGGAAGCGGCTTCTCGACCGTGTTCATCTTTAGAGGTCATTACTTGCACAAAGAAAGATAGAATTGAGATCGAGATAGGTCGGTTCGACCGAGATGTGGCCGATCGTGGGTGACTCCACTAAATTGAAAATTCTCGTCGACCGCACTAATTTGATTTTCTGTCGTTTTGGTACCCTGTGTTAGTAGTCGAGCCCTCGAGATTTTCACGACAATCAAGAGTCGCCATTGAGTCGAGTGGGTTCATAGTGGCTCGAAGAAAATCGACCACGGGTCATTTGCCTTAAAAAGTTCTGAAAACTACCCAATAGTCTAGGTCGCTAAAAACGCACCGAATGAAAATTAACCGCCACCCGAGTCCGATTTCAGAAATTGAAGTTTTGGCCATGTCACAATAAATTTTAGGAGCATCGACTCGGTCTCGGAAGATTTTTCGACAACCGACACTTTTTGGGAAAAAGTCACGCCGGGTTGTTTTAGTGCGAGAAAATGCCGAAGGTGGTTTTGGTGGCAGTGAAATTGAGAAGCGTGAAGGATTGTTGGATGAGGAGAATTGTCACCGGAGGCATTGAAGTGCCAATTGATTTTTGTAGAGGTCAAATGAATTTAAATCGAGCAAGTTCAATGTCCAATTGAGGAGGGCTTGTGCCAAAAATTCGTGTCTCACCTACCACAACATTTGACCACTTGGCCTTTCTGTAAGATGCTGTTTTGATGGCACGCGCAAGTATTCTTCGTGCATTTTCGGAGATTGATTTGGTAAAGATATTTTCAAAATATCGCCCAAAAGGCCCCCACCTCTTCCTCATCCTCTCCATCTTGCTGCCGTGAACTACTTCTCTCTCCTTTTCATCCTTTCTTGCATGCGACACCTCCAACAGCAACTGAAGAAGACCCAGCTGCTTCCTTCGAAAATTTTCCGAGCGTCCACCAAGCTACCCGAGAAGCTCATCATCCACCGAAACCGAAGCTGCTCCATCGTCCACGCCAGCCTCCACTACCGTTGGTCCCCTTCGGTCAGAGCTTTCCTCGATGGCCTCGCTTGTCGACTGAGCGATCTGGCCAGCAGCAAGCTTGAAGAAGCCCACGAAACCTCAAGTTGAAGCTGCTGTCGTTCGTTGCTTCTCTAGCGAAGATTCCACCGAAGTAAAGTCTCCAGCAAAACTTCTCTCGAGTGTTGACCGCTTGAAGCCACGACTCCACCGAGTTTGGTCGGCCACTCACGCCAGCCTCCACCAAAAAGTCAGCAACCGGCAGTCCAGCGAAACTGCCCTCATCCGCGCCATCTGTCCGCGATCCAACTTCTCTCAGTCAACTTCAAGCCACGCCGAAGCCCCTTCGTTGACTGCATCTCGTCCGCAACGCCAGCCCACGCGTCTTCAGTCACGAAGCTTCAGTCCGCGCGTCCACGAGTGTCTTCGGTCAGCAATCTCCACGGAATTGAAGCCCACGAAGACCGTCTGCCAGTCTTGCTTCCCTTCGGTCTTCACGCCCCATCATCACACGTTCAGAAAGCCACCGAATTGAAGACTGAAGCTGCTCTCTCTCCATCGACGAGAGTTCTTCAATCTACGGCCGTCCGCTCCATCTCTCAGCAACGACGCCAGCTGCATCTCCACGGACGTCTTCGCCAGCAGCTGCTTCCGTCCATACGTCATCAGCTCGCGTGTCTTCGGCCAGTTGAATCCTCGAAGCCCAGCAGCAAATCCAGCAACTTTCGTGGACCATCTGCCAACGAAGCTGAAGCCCGGCAAGCCCGCGCGAGTTTGTAGAAACCCAGCGTCTCAATCGCAAATTCCAGCCTAGTGAATTTCTTTTGGGCCACAAGTTAGGCCCAGCAAGTTTAGCTCCAAAGCCCAGCAAGGCCAGCAGTTTTCAGCCCAAGAGATCAGCCCATTTTCAGCTTAGTTCAAGTCCAGCAAGTTGCAAGCCCAATTAAGTTCAGCCCAGTTCAAAGGAAGCCCATTCCAGTGCAAGAACAAATCTCAGTTGGGCTGAGATTTGTTGGGCCCTGCTTAAGGCGCCGGTCCAGTCCGCCGATATTGTCGAGAGTTCGATTTCGCCGCCGTCGCGTCGCCGTCGTGGTGATTCGATTCCCGCTTTTGATCAAGTGAGTTTTACTCACTAAAGCTTTATTAGTTTGCTAATTATGCCTTAGGGTTGGTTAGATTTAATTACATGCACTTAGGTGGTTAGATTAGGTTAGAACAATTAAATTAGTGACTTGAGGATGCATGTTAGGTGGTTAGACCTAGCTATTAGCAAGTAGAAATGTTTGGTTATTTATTGAATGTATCTCGGGATTTTTCCACGACCCGTTTCGGGCTCCAATAAGGCAATATAGGCCTAAATTGGATTTTTAATGTTTATTTATTTATTTGCGAAATTTATTTATTTAATTAATTATTTTTCCGGAAATTCAACCGGATGGCGGTGACCGGAATTTCGTGCTGATTGTCGTGGTGCAGTCCGTTTATTTATTTGAGCTCTACGTTGTGTGGAATTGAATTTATTGTGGAATTTTAGGAATTGTCCTAAATTGTTTGTTATTGAATACTTGATTGGTAATGGCCAAGCATGGGTATATAGCGCCAGTACGTTGATGGGCTATATAGTAGGGAGAATGGTGAGAGCTATCTGAGAACATTATTGGTTGAGACCAATCAGGTACGATATTATTGGACATACGTGGTTCGGTGATTGGAAGTATCACTGGTGAAAACGGCGCCTTAAAGAACGCACGTAAATGACTTATAGACAAACGTGGTTCGGTGATTATGGGAATATCACTGGTGAAAACGGCGCCTTAAAGAACGCACGATGTTGTCTATAGCCGATGTCACCTTGGCGAAAAACGGCGCCCTTGAAAGGACACGTGGTTCGGTGATCAAGGTTATCACTTTGGTGAAAACGGCGCCTTAAAGAACGCACGGTGTCGGTGATCGGTATGTCATTGGCGAAAACGACGCCCGAGAAACACATGTGATTTGGTGAATGAGTACACCACTGGGAAATCGTGGCATGAGTGGGAATGACCTAGAGATGGTCAGATTGACATGTAATCGACTAAGTCGATTGACCAGTGCTTGATCGGATGTCGTGAATTGTTTGAATATCTATGTTTAACCTTGAATTGCAGGTTGGAATTGAGGCCAAGGTAAGTCCTCTGACTCGTGTTGTGCTTAGGCAACCGTATGGTGTATTAGTTTACTAATCGAGTCGTAGGGGGTAGGACTCACTGAGACGTGGTCTCATTGGTTATTGAATAACCATTTCAGGACCCTGAGGAGAAGTTAAGGAAGAGGAACCTGAAGGGGAGAAAGACTTTTGAAGAAGAAGAAGATCCAGAGAGGGATCTTGATTATAACCCAGATGTGGATTGAGATCCCATCCCTTTTGTGAACCCTGTCTTAGTGTAGATAGGTGTGAGACAAGTATGTTGTGCATAGTATTGTAAATATAGTATAAGTTGTGCTGTTAATGAAAGTGTGGTTATGAATTTCAATATGAAAAATATGGCCTACTTTCCTATCCCATTGTTTTATTGTCTGGGGATTTATAACTGCTTCCGCATGTGCTTAATGAAAAGAAAGG
This sequence comes from Eucalyptus grandis, assembly GCF_016545825.1. NCBI lineage: Eukaryota > Viridiplantae > Streptophyta > Magnoliopsida > Myrtales > Myrtaceae > Eucalyptus > Eucalyptus grandis. The sequence goes on from NC_052613.1 coordinate 33,258,113, forward strand.
GTCGGCGATATATAGTCCTGGGATATCGCATTCTAAAATCGACCAAGTAGAAGGATGTGCGCGCGTCCGAGGATCGGGGCGTGACACTCGATCCTCGCCAGATCCAGCGAGGTCGACCTCGCCAGCCGTCGCCTCTGGCCGGTCACTCAGCTCCGGCGACCGGCTGAGAAAGAAGATAAGAAGAAAAAAAGAAAAAGAATAAAATAAAAAAAATAAAAATAAAAAGAGAAAAATAAAATAAAAATATTAAAATATTATTAAAATTGTACACGTCGCCGATCGACCACGTCAGCTGGCCGGCGTCCAGTCAGCAAAATCCGGCCAAAATTGACCGGAAATGACTGAATTGGCACAACATAAAAATATTTAGTACTAAATTGGCACAAAAAAAAAAGGTTTAGGACTAAATCGGCACAAAGCCAAAAGGTTTAGAACTTTTTTGGCACTTTTCCCCACTTCTATGGGATCGAGTAATGAATTATGCAACTTTACAATAATTATGCCGTACATGAAAATCACACTTAAGCTTGCATGCAATACGGCTTCTCACAAAGCCATTTCATTATCATAAATGGATATAGATATCAAACTCATTGCTCCTATCAAAATACTATGGTCACGCTTCACTAGGTGACAAGGCCCAGAAACTTAATCACCTATAGTTAAGACCCAGAAATCACATTGCCTATAATTAAGACCCAAAAATCACATCGCCTGTGATAAAGCACCAGCACAAAACCGATCTGTGAACGTATATCTTATTACATTAGTCGACCATGAGCACTACATGATCAAACAAGCTTGAGAGGAGTGACCACTCTAATGGTAATGGTGTGGAGGCGATTCACTCTCAAAGGCACGCTTGCTGAAAGTTGAAGAGCAAGGGTAGCACTCAATGGGTTGATTTCATAGAAATAGTAATCTTTAGGATACCATCGATTACTAAGCACTCAAATGTTCCTGGTCGTAATAATACTTATACTTTCTGGACTAAATTAATTGGATTCGCCTGCTAGCTTCGCAAGCTGGTCCCTCTTATCCAAGTCATATAAAATGATGAGGACTTCCTTGTCAAGTAATCTTCCTTTGGTCATGTTGATCCCATGGTGACTTTAACAAATTCTTAAGCTTCCTTGGTCGAGAAAAAGGGTCCAACCTTGCAAGGGGTGGGCGAGGCTTGCCCTCGCCAAGGCTGACCGTACTGATCTCCTAACCTTCCTGACTATACCAAACTCCCCTCTACTCGATATATAATAAGTTGCGGTTATAGTTCCAATCCTCATGTGCCGTAGAAGCACGTCAATAGTTTCAATGTCTTATGGGGGACTGGTGGTTTCCCGTGGGATAGGTCTCCAGAAACTAAACAATTTGAGCGTGCTAGTGCTGCTATAGAAAGTTCAAGCCTTGTATTGGGCATCAGATTGATTATACACTAGGAAGTGGGAATGCTATAACAAAAAATACGATCGGAGAAAAATCTTTCTACAACACACATCGTCGAAAAAGGCAAGCCGAAAGCGCTTAGTCCATAGTGTCAATTAAATCCCATTCAGTCCCTGAAACCTCGACCACTTCAAAACGTTCCAGCTAAAACAAAAGCTACTTGACTAGTACACTGTCTGGAACTCCACAAACACAAACTTTCATCTACCGTGTCAGAATCACAGGAAATGATGACGAAATACACCGTGCCAAGCAACCTTTACACGAGATTACGACAAATCATCATGATCAAGACACAAGCCCAGTCGATCAAGGGCAAATTATCACCAAAGCAACTGAACTAAAGAGAACCAACCTCAAAGGAAAACAGAAAGGAGAAGATTGAGAAGGTACTTGGATCGTGAACGGAGGCATTGACGGTGTAGCCACGATGCAAGAGGAGCTTGACGAACCACGAGGTGATGTAACCGGATGCTCCAGTCATACACATCTTCTCGGCACTGACCATCGAGGTCATTGGGGCAGATATACTGGCAGTATTTGGTAGAGAAATATTTGGGGCAGGCGTATTTTTTTCCTGCATTTGAAATCCTGCATTTGAAACCCTTGTTATTAGCTACAATATCTAGAGTTATGTTCTGTTGGAGGTTTCGGGGGCAACTAACCTCTGACCTAACGAAACATGCCGTGAACCTCGTGTGCTTTCCTCGTCTTCACTTCTTCATGGTGGGGTTTGCTCCGCTGACCTCTCGTGGGTGGCAGCAGTAAAGAGCCCTCACAGTCCTTGAATTGAGAAGTTCATCTAAATGATTCGCAAGGCAACTAGGAAGACGTTTTTAATATCACCTTCTCATTACCATGGGAGAGAATCCCTCAAACACCACCCTAGAGCTTTGGGCTGCCACGACAAGCACGATGACAAATTTTGCCCAATCATCCTGAACACAATGCATTTCCTCAAAGAAGAAATGCTACTGAAGATTTGTCACGACCTATCCTCGGTAAGGAGGAAATTGATTTGGGGATGTTGCCTAAAAAATGAGCCTATGGCCCTAGTTTTAGACATTGGCTCTCCCAAACCCATATCTCATCGACGTTGGGATGTTCAACGTTAACTTAATTTAAGGCTCTAAGAATTTTCTAATAAAGAGTCACCACTAATTATTCAAATGAAATATGAGAGAGTACTTCACTTCCTATGCAATTAGAGAATTTAGGATCGGGAACTTGGTTACACTTTCAGTAACTAATCCCGTTCATGTCAAAAAGATTTGTCTCATTTAGTCTAGATTGATTTTAAACCTATTTACTAACATACAAGGTGATCATGTAAGTAAGCAATCATTAAAATAACAATCAACAATTAAAAAAGCGTTAAATAAATTTCAAGGGAGAGCAAGGATCTAACGTGAAATAAACGTCAATTTTAACCAAGCTAAAGGTAAACAGCAATCATCATCATGGAAGCACACAATCAAGGGCATTCATTTTTAAGGACAATTGAAACTCTTTGGTAAAGCCGTACGGGCTTGTTCAATTTTTTAACACAATTTTTTCTCAATGAATTCCCCATAATTTTAGAGAAAACTATCCAAAAAAAACTATTTTAAAGCTTTTTCTGACTTTAGGAAAAATAAAAATAAAAATTTCTGAATTTATAATTAATTTTTAAATATTATTTTTAAAAGATATATTTTTTATTCAATTAATTGGTAGTCCGAAAATAAGGACCTGGCCGGAACATGGGTGAACTTGGACTCAAGATTTAGACTAAAGGGCGCAATTCATCTTATCCTCAAGCCCACTCCATTTCTTCCCTTTCTAAAAACTCCCAAATAAGCCCACTCTTCCACCAAAGCTACACCAAGCCCATGTCTTTGCAATTGAATACACCAAAGCCCATTTTACTAAAAGGACTCAACCCAAGTACTTCTAAAAATGAAGCCAGCCCAAATCTATTAAAACCACTCAAGCCCAAAATTACTCAATCATTAAATAAGCCCAGATTCAACAAAACGCAACTTAAGCCCCCAATTGTCTTCTCCTTCTCCAGTTTGTTTTTTCTCTTTTTCTTTTTCTTTTTATTCTTTATTTACAGGTTCGTTCCCCCACCTTCCCCGAAGCAGCCATCCACCAGACGAACTCTCACCGGAAAGTTCTTTCGCCTCAACACCAACCGCCAAGGCCGACCTACGTGGCTCCAAACGAGCGGTGTAGTCGCCTCCAGCGGTCCCAAACTCCGGCGACCCCCCTGACCCAATCCAGATTCGAAGACTTGACAGACCCAACCCCACCATCGATCGAAACAGGCGACAAGGAAATACTGACTAAGCAACCATGGACGAAGGAAACATGGAATCACAACTAGCATTCCGAACGCAAAGCAAAAATCAGTGTAAGTGTTCACAGATCTAACTAAGACATTTTCACAAGCAGTTGACGTGCGCTACCAAATCCTAAGGTTTCCAGCTCCGCCGGGACTCGAACCTACGCCGGCGATATCCACGCACGACGTACCGGGGTTGTGGAAACAAAATATAAGGACAACAAGGGCCGGAGCTCGCACGAGCCGAACGGCCGCGATCTCCAGCCTAGCATGCTAAAAAAAGAACGCGAGCAGAGACGAGCGTACCTGTTCGGCCGTCTCTTGCTCTCTCAGTTGCTTGGACCTCTCACTCTTCGTTCACCGTCTCTCTCCCCCTCTCGTCCCGAAGAACCCTCCGAGCTCTCCCTCTCTCTCCTTTATCCCTCTCTTCGTCCTTACTCTCTCCTCCAGGACGACGCCAGCTGTTGCAGGCTAAGGCGTACCAGCCGCGTCGCATGACATTCCTCGTCCTCCTTCCTTCGTACCATCCTTCGTCTGCCATATATTTGTCGTAATGCCAGCACCCAAAACAGGCGAGAAGAGAAGGAAGAAAAAGGGAGAGCGGGTCGGGCTGATGAAGGAAGAGAAGGGACGGGCCGCGCGGGGAAAGAAATGATAGGGCAAAGGAAAATGGAAGACCAGCCGGCGGGATAGGCCCTCTTCCATTTTTTTTTAATTTTTTTTGAAATTTTTAATAATTAATACCAGTAATGCAAATGTTCCTAATGCTCATACATGATGCAATTTAATGAAAATTAATTTTGTTAGGGATTAAAAATTAATGCATATGTAATTAATGAATAATTAAACGGGTCAGCAAAATTTAAGTATCAACAATATTTGAAAATGTATCTGTTGGACCGATATTTGCCATTGGCCCTTTTCACAAGTTAGCCCCTTTTTCCTCCAGCTCATTACAGAAGGAAGATACCGGGTGCATTTCATGGCTCAACGAACAAGCTAGCAGATCATGTTTTGTATGTGAGCTTCGGCAACGTGGCCAGCATGAACGAGGAACGACTGCTCGAAACTGCCGGATCGGCCATGAGAGAGAGGCCTTTCTTGTGGGTAGTACGACCTAGTTTGGTGTGCTGCGCGAAGTGGCTGGAGCTCTTTCCGAAGTGGGAGATATCATACTTGGTCTTTTGCTTCTTTCCCTTTTGCTTTGATACAAAAGAATGAATAGCGTTTCCAAGATTGATTTTATTTATAAAAAAAAAAAAAAATGCTTTTTAGACACTTGTTAAGCAACCAAGTAAGAAAAAAAAAGAATAGTCCACCATGCATTGATTGTTCCTTATACCCACATTCACTATTTTGAACAAGTCACACTTATAAATATCAAATCAGGGATCTCAACATACTTGATTAATATTGTACAACTATGTATCATTTTCAGAGTTATGGAAGTTTTGAGATTTCATGATGTTGGAACTTTATATGGTGTTGGCAAATACACATGTTGGGGCACGTTTTAACAGAAGTAATACATGGCATCATTACCGTATGATTTCAGACATCCTACATAAATTCTTATTCTACTAAATTAAGATATCCACATCTCGAAAATCAATGCATTCACCACATTATTCTCTAAATAAGGATGATGGTTGTATTACTCAAACGTTTAGATCATCAATGGTGCAGGAAGCCTCAAGCAATAACGCTGGAAGAATGCCTGGAGCTCTTCTCATCCAGATTCCACCTTAATTTAGACCTAGCGAGTTTCTTATAATTAAGTCATCTACCGTTGGAATATTAGATGCTTATCACAATAAATTTTGAATTGACATTCACACATGTAAACTATTACTCAAGAGGAAGAACTTTTCTACCCAATTCCGAATGGGTTCATCTAAACCGTTATTTGCAGCACAAATGATCGACGATCAAGATAAATCTAGTTCATCAAACTCGACACCATACGAGGGGTTTTTTTTTTTTCTATTTTAATAAAAAAATCTTGGCTGCACTTAGACTCACATATACCATTTGAATTTCAGTTATGGCTTCGTGTTGACAGCCTACGAGTTCATTAGTACACGCTGCTAATGATAATTTTAGTTCGTGTCATCAACATGATTCATGTACGTCTTTTTGTGGGTTGCGACAAATAATTGATTTTTGTCTGTCCTGTTTTGAGTAGACACTATGAAATATCACGAATGGTCATTGTTGATTGCGGCAGATCTGTGACAATTGAATGTGAGAAGGGGGAGTTAACTAATTGGTTATTTGTTGATTGCCTTAGGACCTTCGAGATTTTTTGTTTGTGTGTTAACTTGATTGATGTTCTTCCATTATTTCCCTTGGAAGAACGTGTTGATTTGATTAAGCCTATCCTATTTTCTTTCAAAAAGTTGTGTGCAAACCGTGACATTTTTCTACAGGTATCTTGGATTTAAGAGAATCGTTCTCTTAGATCGTAAAAGGCTTTGTGGTTTTACTGGATTTGCATCAGAATGGGACACTTTCACAGAATAATTTTGCAGTTGCTGTACATTTGGCACATGAGAAGAACATGGCAAAGCCAAGTCGTCATAGAGTTATTGTCATAAGCCCAAGGAGGAGGATTACTTTCATGCAAATCCTCTGGTGCGCCTTTGTGAGCAGCCTAACTGTGATGATTTAGAAGGCCCGAGCAAGAGGAACTCCGGTGGAGTGTCTAGTTGATTGCCAACAATGATAAACTATCATCATCTGAACGTGTTCCGCACAATGTGTTCATGGACTTGAGATTCAAGTTGATCTCTTCAAAAGTTGCAGCGCATGATGCAGCTGCTGTATTTTTCCTTACAAGGAGATACGAAGGCGCTCTTGGATTTGGTGCCCAAGCTACTCTGCTTCCATCATCATAAGTGGCTTTTTGTTTGTCCGTGATAAGAGGCTAATAAGAAGTAGCAAGCAAAGAATTATTGCCTTTCTTTTAGGGCAGCTACAAACATAAATTTACCATTTTTTCTAGTCCATTTTTAACGATTGTAATCTGTTGAGAAGTCACTGAAAAAGAGTGTACATTTTGCTCTTCTTGTGATAACACAAATTGAAAGCTTATATTGGTTCATATATATTATTTCGGTTGGGTTATCGTTTGAGATGATGACTTGAGAGACATCTACAAATTCATTTTAATTTTAGTTTAGCTACCAAGATCGTTTCTTGTGGCAAAGCAGTTCCATGAACTTGGATACAAACAGAAAACTATGGAAGTTTGGTTCTGTGCCTACTCAATGAAAATTGGCAAATATATCACAAATCCCTGTAATTTCTTTTATTCCCTTGAAACTTCATACGAATTGGCTTATCAAAGTAAGGTACACAATTGTTGATAATGTAAATGAGGAGGATAGTGCTTCAAATAATGTTTTTTTTTTTTTTTTGTTGAAGTGCTTCAAATAATGCTACAACTTTTGATGTGGCACGTTTATCTTATCAAATAGCTTTGAGTTTAGGAAATATTTAATGATATTTGTAATATTTAAGGATAATGAATTTCTTTTCTCGGGGCATATGTTATTATGATTATTGTAATTAAAGTATTCTTTTTAATTTGAGAGATAGACCACTTTGATGTGAATTTTTTCCATTTGAAACTTTGTTAGCCAAAAAAATTATTTTTTAATAAAATTGTTTACACGATTTCTTTAACATTGTTATAAAGAATGTAGACATTATTTTTTTTCTTTTAAACGAATAAAAATTAAAAAAAAATTAAATTAATTATCCAAATGGGCTTTTCAAATGTGTTTTCTACCAAACGACTTTTGATATTAGAAATTTCTCTGTACACATGTACTTTCATTTAAAATGCTTCGTATACCAAATTTAAAACCTAATATTTTTCTACAAAAAATAACATAAACATGTAGATGGAATTAATTTTCCATCTATTGAGAGGAACAAGATTCCAAATATGTTATATTCTTCTAGAAATTACTAAAAAGTGCAATAATTACAAAAATTCTTGAAAATTCACATGGGGGTTGGGTTGGGGGTTTGTGTTACACCTAATACAATATGCAAGTGTGCAATATGAACATCTTGCACTAGGTAGTGCTGGTGCAAGCTAGTGCAAGGCATCTTGCACTAGCAACTTTTGCAGCAGCACACCACTAGCACAGTGGTGGCTGGTGGTGGCTTAAGGTAGTGCCTGAGATGCCTGGTGTGGTTGCTGGTGATGGTTGAAGGCTGATTGTAGCCAGTAGTAGGTGGTGGTGGTAGCTAGTGGTTGGTGCAATTTATAGAGGAAACTTCCAAAAAAGCTAACACTTAACTAATCACATTCTCTAACAACAACAACAACAAAAAAACTGATCACATTTTAAAAAAACTTAGCTCTTAAGTATTCACTTTTAACCACAAGTAGCACTTAAGTGATCACTCTTAATAATAACTTTACACTTAAATGATTTTTTTTATCACAACTAGCACTTAAATGATCACTAAATACGACTTATAACACTTGAGTAATCACTTGTGTCTGTCCTCTGTATATGCTGGTTTGCAGCAAACCAGAGAAACTGCTGGTTTATATATTCAGTTTAACTTATGACAACTCCATTCAATTCAATGTTTAGTGCTGGTTTACATTCAATTCAAGTAAAGAAATCACCATAACACATTAACCCAATACACATCCATCCTTATCGGTTTATATTCAAGAATAAGCAAAAATATAATGCAAATAGTATTTCATTCATTCTCTTTCCTTGACCTCCCCACAATCACAAGAAGTAACACATATACATATGACACTACAAAAAAAAAAAAAAAAAAAAAAGCCACAACCATTTTGTGACAACACAAAACTTCTTCTCACCTTCTAAAAAATAAGTTACATCTGATAAAAAAAAAACAAGTACATTTGTCCACTCATTTACAACTATGACGGTCGAAGAAACTTCCTTCTCATATTCTAGTACTTTACTTTTCATCATAAAGTAGGATAGACAAAAAAAAAAAAAAAAACAGCACCACAATAAACGCTTAGTAATACTTCTATTCAATTTTCATCCCTAAAACTTCATTATTCAAATGGTTAGCCGAAGATGCTTAAGCTTGCATTGAGTCAACATCGTCCAAGTCGTCCACAAGCGTAGATGGAGGTTGATGTCGTTCATTAAGTAGGTCCAATATCACTTATGTGGCTCGGTGAGAGAACTTCGCATTGACCATTTGAAGTATCTGCACTTTGACCCTTCTCTATATCAAGCGCATCCATAGAATCGTCTCACGGGACTCATTTGAGTCCATAATGTTCTTCTTGGACTTGGTAACCAATAAAAATATAAACGCTCGCCTTCTCCTTCGCTTCGGCGAAAGGAATTTGAGCCTCTGCTGAAATTCTTGCTCTCCATTTCCAATATTCGGCTGTAGAATTTGGGCCAAATCGAATAAGGGTTCGGGACTAGGGCTCAAGCGCTTCAATGGGGATTTTGCTCGATTTAGGGCATTTAGGGAGATGACATCATTTTAGCCAATTTAAGGCTTTATTTTTGGCAACTATAAAAATGATGTAGTTTTGGGTGAATCAGAGCTAAGTCAGCTCTTCAGCGAGCCACAAAGGCAAGCAATATTAATATTTAATTGCCACATATGATTTCCAGCTAGGTTCATCGAATATGGCACTCAAGTGTCTCACTTTTCAAAAAATGTGACACTTGAGTGTCACTTTTGTAACTTTTGGCACTTAACTATCATTTTATACAAAGTTTTGGTACTTGGGGTATTCTTTTGCCATCGCAGATGGCATCAGTCTTGGCATGACTGTGGGATTGCTTTACCAACCAACATCTACAAAAACATGATATGCGTAATAGTAAGAATAATTTGTTAAAATATTATCTCACGTCGCTTGACAATAGATCTTTTATGCTCTTTATATTCACGTGGTCTCATTCAGCTTAATAATTATCATAATATCAAAGTTAGTGTTATCCCGTTTGCATATGCATGTCCACCCCTCATCAGTCAATTCCTCACATCACTCTTAATCTAGCTTGAACATAAGAGGAGGTGTTGAAATGTAATTCCACATTGCCTAACGAAAGGTCCTATATTCTCTTGATCAGACTTTCTATCACAACTTACAATTCGGTTGCAAATAGAAACTTTCTACATTGGCAGATGAGATTGTTGAAAGGTTTAGAGTACAAAATAATACGACATAAAGGATTAGACGGGTCTTGGAGGGCATTGACTTGGAAATATCAAATCATCATTTAGGATATGGAAAAGATTAAGTGCCTTTTCCTTGTGAATCAAATAAAGAGATATGTTTGATCCAACCTGGCACTAATGTATTCATCGAATCCTAAGTTGGAAAAGTGCAAAGAACTATGGCGTCCTTCCCTGAAAGGAAAATTATTTTGAAAACTTTAAATTTATTATATATACGTCAATGCAGTTTTAAACCTTTTAAAGATTTGCCAATATAATCCTAAACCTTTGCATATGCATGTCCACGCCTCATCAATCAAATTCCTCATGTCACTCTTAATCCGGCTTGAATGTGAGAGGAGTTGTTGAAATGTAATTTCACATCACCTGACAACAAGTCCTATATTCTCTTGATTGGACTTTCTATTACAACTTACAATTTGGTTGCAAATGGAAACTTTCTACATTGACAAATAAAATAAGATGTCGTGAGATTGTTGAAAGGTTTAGAGTACAAAATAATAAATGACATAAATGACTGGACGGATCTTGGAGGGCATTGACTTGGAAATATCAAATCATAATTTAGGATATGGAAAAGATTAAGCATTTTTTTCCTTGTGAATCAAATAAAGAGATCTGTTTGACCCAACCTAGCACTAATGTATTTGCGAATCCTAAGTTGGAAAAGTGCGAAGAACTATGGCGTCCTACCCTAAAGGGAAATTTTTTTAAAAAAACTTTAAATCTATTGTACAAATATCAATTCAGTTTTAAACCTTTTAGAGATTTGCCAATATAGTCCTTTAGCCATTTTTTGCTAGAAATTGCTAACGTAGACATTGGCCGTCCTACATAACACAATCCACGTTAACGTGAACAATTTCTTTAAGATATTTTCTTTATTTATTTTTATTTTTTTCTTATTGCCCTCCACTAGTTCGTTGCCTCAATTGTGGCGCAGGTCGCTAGATCTAGGCAAGGGTGTTGCAGCCCTTGCCCAATGACTAGTGAGGGTCATCGAGCCTTGCTTGTGACCAGAGAAGCCATAGTTAAATAAAAATGAAGAAAATAAAATATAAAATTCAAAAATATTATTTTAAAATAATTGTAAAATGTCCATGTTAGAATTGGGTGTGTCATGTCCGCAACTAGTGACCACGTTAGTAATTTCCCCAAAATTGATCATAAAAATTATATTGACAAATTGTCTAATTGTTTAAAAAAAAATTGGTCAAATTAAAATGCTTAGGACTGAATTATCCATATAATAAGTTTAAAACCTTTTTGGTAATTATCCCATAACTTTTAGTTTTTAAGTTCTAAGCTCTCGTGTACACTTTTTGTAATTCAAGCATTGGAATTCCGTGCTCCAACTAATGTAAGCTCTATTAATACAGAGAGGGAAGCTCTTCTAAAATTCAGGAAAAGGAACTGAGGATAGCTTCGGCGTAGGTGGAAGTTTTCTTCAAGAGCTAATAAATAACTACTTCAATCTACAGAGCTTTGATCACGAGAGCAGAATCTGAAACTGTTGCCTCCGCATCATGACTCGCGCATTTCAGGTTCCCATATTACCCAAGTGAAGTGCTTCTTTTCACGCGAAGAACAATGACAGTGGCTTCTGATTTGGGGTGGAAACAAAAAAAATTGGTGACAATTCGTTATTGTTTAGAGCCATTTTGTCCTACGAAATATAAATAATTTGAAAAATATTTTACTAAAAATAATTGCTTATATCGCTTCAAAAATGACTGAATGAATAATATTTCATTGTCCATGAAAATATTTGGACATAAATTGTTGTCGATAATGAAAACATGTTTCATTAGCTAATTATTACAAGTAATCATTTTTAGGAAAATATTTCACAAAACATTCATTTTCAACTGAACAAACAGCAAACGAAACCTTTTCTTTTTCTTAAAATTGCTGGGACACAGGAAAAGGAAAATAGAAAATCAACTTATGATGGACAGAACCACCCTTTTTTTTTTCTTTTTCCCTCACAACATGAAGAAAAGTCCAAAAAGATCTCTTTTCAAGGGGCTTCCCATGGTCTTCAACAGCTTTCGGCCGAAGTTTTCTGGGCGGGGCCCAAACCCAATGTTTACTCTTTGCTAACACCATTTCAAACGGTTTGCTCGATTGATGTCTTAAACGGTTCAACGGGTCTTGCAACGCACGACTTGGAATTTTAAGTCGCTCTAGGGGGCAAGCGATCAGAGGTTGGAGTTAGAAAATATGTTAATTTTCTCCTTATTTTTTCTACATTTTTGTGAATAAAAAAATATAATATTTCTTAAAGGAAGGGTCGCTTTGCCATTATAAATGGAAGTTCTCAGGTTCATTTTAAACAACAATGGCATCCTACTTATACACTAACTTCATCTTTGCGCTCTTGCATGCACTCTTTGTCATTCAAGCCTTGAAATTCAATCACTCCAATGCCTTAACAAATGTAAGATGCATTGGTGTCGAGAGGGAAGTTCTTCTGAAGTTCAAGCAGAATCTAACCGATCCTTTGAGATGTCTGTCATCGTGGACTAGCAAGCATTGTTGCGAGTGGGATGGAGTCGAATGCAACGACAGTACTGGTCACATCTTGGAGCTCGATCGAGCACAGTGTGATCTAGGAGGTAAGGTTCTTCCTGCTCTTAGCAAATTGAAGCATCTGAAGTATCTATACCTTGGTTGGAACAATTTCATTGGTCATCTACCCAGCCAATTTGGGGATTTCAAAGATCTTGAAATCCTTGATCTTGGATCTAACTTGATTTCAGGTCCTATTCCTGCCACTATGGGTCAATTATCATCTCTAAGATCTTTGATCCTCCATAGAAATAATTTTGAGTGGGAACATTCCAGAAAGTATAGGGCAACTATCCAATCTAAAATATTTGCACTTTCATAATAATCGATTGGATGGAGTTGTCAGCGAACTTCACTTGGCAAATCTCACCAGTTTGACCTATCTTATGTTATCGTTGAACAAGCTTGTTATAAATGTTAGTGCATCTTGGGTTCCTCCATTCCAATTAAACGGGATTTACTTGTCAAGTTGCAAGGTAAGACCAGAATTTCCAAATTGGCTTCGAACTCAAAGGAACATTTGGTCCTTGCACATGTCAAATGTTGGCATTGCAGTTGAAGTTCCCCATTGGCTACCTGATGTTTTAAATAACATTGGAGAGTTAGATCTCTCAAGCAATATGCTCAGAGGCAACATATTCGAAATTGTTGGAAAAAAGACACCAAGAATATATCTACTGTCACTTTTTGGAAATAACCTCAGTGGTGACATTTCAAATTTTACATGCATGTTTGATGGATTGCAGTATCTTGATCTCTCTAAGAACCAACTATCTGGAAGACTTTCACCATGTTGGGGGTTGCAATCTTCTTTGAATTGGATTTCATTGGGTGACAATAAGTTAAATGGTCATTTTCCAAGCTTTCTATGTGAATTGCCGTCTTTGGAAGTTTTAGGCCTCCATAAAAATGGCTTGAATGGAGTGCTTCCAAAATGTTTAATAAGACTATATACCTTGGAAATCCTTGATCTCAGTGACAGTGGTAGAATACCTCCATTTAGCATAGGATTTAAGGTAATCAATCTTGAGAGAAATTACTTCACCGGGGACATTCCTTTGCGATTATGTTCCAATTATGAACTCCAATATCTAAGCCTAGCGCATAACAACCTTTCTGAAGGCATTCCTCCTTGTTTTAGCGAATTCTCGCAGATGTGGGCCAATTCTAGTTTTGGTTCATATCCTATGGATGATGACAGGAGGCTTTTCTTCGATATGGTGGTTAATATAAAAGGAATAAGCCTGGAATTCACCACGTCGCTCCGATATTTGTTTTCCATTGACCTTTCAAGCAACGCACTAGAAGGACAAATACCAGAAGGGTTAACTAGGCTTGTTCAACTTCATAATTTGAACCTCTCTCGAAATAAGCTGATCGGGAAAATCCCTTTAGATGTTGGCAACTTGAGATATTTTGAATCTCTTGATCTATCCAATAACAAGCTATTGGGTGAAATCCCTCATAGCATATCCAATTTATACTTTCTAAGTTGTTTGGATCTTTCCTTCAACAATTTATCTGGTCCTATTCCATCAGGGAATTAACTAAGCACTCTGGATGATCAATCTGTTTATCGTGGCAACCATGCACTTTGTGGAGCTCCTCTTTTGAAAGTTTGTTCGAGAGATGAGAATAATGAAGGTGACTCTGAAGGTGACTCTGTTGTTAATTGGTTTTACTCAGGATTAGGATAAGGTTTCGTAGTGGCATTAATGGGATTTTGTGGAATATTACATGTCAATCGATCTTGGAGGATCTACTATTTTCAGATGGTGGATAGAACTATTGAAAAATTATCAATTGGGAGGATGATTACCATGCTTTGGTTCAAGAGAGCTTTTCAATTGCAACTACGCAAATAAGAAGTTATTTAGTAAGTTACATATGTATGTATACGCAAATAAGAAGTTATTTAGTAAGTTATATGTATGTATGTATATATCTCTCTTTCTAGTCATGTCTTCTTTTCCTTAATTAGATCGGAATTTATAAATAATTCAAACTCGAGATATATTTTAAAATAGACAATGAACTTACCACTACCACTATGTGGTCACTGACATGAATCCTTTTACTTTCCGTGGTCAATTCTACGGTCCTCTATGAGTACTATATGCTCGACATCTCATCTCTTATAACTTTCTTTTACTTAGTTTGTACTCTTGACTTGACTCTCTTGATCTTCTGGCATCTCTTCACTGAAGTACCCAAAACCGTTTGTTTTTAAGTGACTAACTAAAAGGCTAAAAACGAACTAAAAGTCGCCGATTCATTTCACTGCGAAGTGGGAAATGGATATGTAGATCATTTGAAAGACAGACTTGTGTCGACATTTTAATGACGACCACAATGAACAGAATCGCATTGCTCTTGCTTTTACCTCTGAAATCATACCAACCAGAGCATTCCGCGGCTCAGTTTATTTGATAGACCGGGTAACCTTTCTTTAGAGAAGTTGAATTCAGTTGGCAGTGTATTCAATGATTCTATTTCCTACTTTGGCGGGAAAAAGAGAGAAGAAAACAGATGATTCCAGTTTCCTCCAAGCCCCCAATCTGAATTAGCTCTAGGCATTCAGTCAATACCACCTGTTGGAGCTGCTCTGAACATGAAATGATTAATTGGAAAGCCTCACAAGCAAATGAAAAAAGTTCTGCCTTGACAATGTGAGAGAAGGTTCTACCTAGAGATTTCTCCCTCGTTGTGAATTTGGAAAGGGAGATCGAAGTCATGTAACAAGAATGAAAACTCAATTCCAACGATGTACAAGAATAAAGACTCGATTCCTTTAGCTTCTGCGAATTTGATAGATTATGTATACTTTGAACGCAACGACAATCCTCAATTGATAACTCTTCCAAAGGATTCCAGTCCTGTAGGCCTTGAATCTCGATTAGCTCCAGGCAATTTAATAAAAACCGACCATCGGAGCTGCTTTAACCACGATAGCTTGGAAAGCCTCATAATCAATTCGCAAAAAGTCACATACGAGGAATGCAGATTCTTTATCTGTCCAAACACATCAAACTCGATCCCGCTTAGCCAACACTGTCGGGGCGCAAAAGCGGACAATTATTTCAAGTTGGAAAGGAGTGACCACTCTAATGGTGACACCTTCAATACTAGATGGTAAGTCGCGTCAAAAATCGGGGGTCAACACAAGTTATTTTGAGTTCTTGAGTCGACAACGGGAACCCAAATCAGTTGGAGGCAAGATCATATCTTCAACATAGTGACAATTTCCTCAGTCTAGATAACCTCCTTAGCCATCCTTCCTCTGGTGTTCGAACTCGTCTGGTTCTTTTGGGACCTTAAAGTGCTCTCAATTATTTCTGGATGAACTAAGTTGGTTAGGTTCCAACAATAAACAATGATGAAGACGAAAACTCACTAAACCTTGCGAAACTCGCAGGAAGCTCAGCCAACTGTTAAAGCTCATCACAAGCCCTAAAAGAAGTCGTTGGTATTGTCAGGCGACCAGACTAAATATCTATATACGAGAGATCATCAAGAGGAAGTCCAACTCCTCACCTTTTGATTTATCCAATTAAAATTGCATTTGCTCAAAAACTTAAAGTCAATAAATTGTGGCTAATTAGAATAATTAATTACTTCATACAGCACCGAATTTTTCTATATGGGACTTTACAACACAACTCACACGTGTAAAATATTATAGGAATACTACTAACTGTTCAAAAGTTTATACTATTAGATGAAGATGTAATTTAATAATTGAATATTGAAACATTCCTTCTTACATGTAAGTTGGATTTTACCCTAGAATTAAAGCGTGGAAAAATGTTATAGGTGAGGAAATAGGGGTTTCGAAAGACTTGAACTCAAAGCCTCCTTTGATAAAACTAACAACCGTTCCAAAGCTTGGATCTTCTACTCTAATACCATATAAGATAAATTGTTTTTACTTTTGGAGCAGTTGACAATAGTCTCACGATATCTTACATATTATCAAAGCATGATGTGTTGAGGTCAAATTTTGGCGGGTCATGTGAAATTTTACAAAACCATTGTCAATTGTTTTAAAAGTTTAAGCCTTTAGATGAAGTCATAATTTAATATTTAACTATTACAATGCATCTTAACAATCTCTCACCTCACATGAGCCTATCAACATATCTAGTTAACCAACTTTCAATAAAAAAATTTAAACCAATGATCTATTGGCAAACTAGAAATATCAGCTGTACCACATCACACTATACTAACTTTTCAATGCGAAACCTTTTTAACACAATTCGCACGTACGTCTCAAAAGGCACTGTCGTAATTAGGAAGAACCGAGAGCAGTGCATCGATTATCCGTTTCAACGGTGGAGCTGTTGTTAGGATTTCAAGAAATCTTTCGGGGAACTCGAAAGGGGAGAATAACAAGGCTAATTGTACAAGGTTAAAAGGATCGATAAGGCATAATATTTTCCGACGCAGCGAAGAGCGAGGACGACACCGACAATGAACCTAACTTGTTTTTTTTTTTTTTGGATTGAAAACCTATCTTCTTGTTGAAATGCAAGTGCAACGTTCTTGGACGTCACGTGCTCCATCAAAACAACACTAATTGCATTCCATTTCAAGAGCGTTTTGATAGACAAATTGTCCTCCAGCTACCAATTTCAGCCGTAATCTACCACAAACAAGAAAGTCATTTAAGTGGACGACGATCCATCTAACCACCGTAAATCAATTATATATCAATAACCAGGCGTCTTCAAGATGAAATAAAATAAGTACACTACCCAAATTTTACATGCAAGGAAAAAGAAATAAAAGCGGAAAACTAAAAATAAAATATAGGCAAGCAGTGAAAACACCTTTCTTTCCTCCCTCTTTCTTTTTTTCTTTTTTTTTTTTTGATAATTTCGTCAGGAATATTAGCATATTTACATAAATCATAAACCCCATCTCTTCGATTTACATAACATGCAATGAAAAGCAAGAAAAATTGAAAAAAAAAAAAAAAAACGAAAGATAAAAAAAAAAAAAGAAAGAAGAGAAAGCGGACAATGGTAAAAACAGTTACTTGCTTTGGAATATTATTTTTCTTGTTGACTTGTTGACTGAGGTTCTGGTCGGGCTCTCTCTCTTTTCAATCCAATCATTTGAGGGGCTTCCATGTGGCACATTGGAGAGACCGCCGCCAAACTAAACATCCTCTATGATTTTCTCATGGAGTGTCATCGAATTCCATGGGGAATTACGGTGCAGAAACAAGCTCCTCCCTTTACTAGCTTACACTTTCATATTCATCACCAGCAAAAGAAAAGTTGCTACAGAAACAAGCACAGCAAGCAAGACACCGAGATCTCTCACTCGCCCGTGTTTGGCCTGAGAAACAGGCTTCCTCTTCTTCTCCCAAAATGGCCTGGAATCTCTTCCTTGCCTTCTCGCTCTTCCTCCAAAGAGCTCTGGGTAATGGGTATATAACCCGTGGTTCTTCTTCACCACAGTGCAACCGTGACATGCTATTTGATTTTTCGATTGACCTGTCTTTCTTTCCTTACCTTTTTCGTTGTCAGGTGACATTGTATGCGAGCAGTTGCTTGGTATAATGGAAGGCGGTGCATCCTGGAGAACTACGTGAGCCCAACGGATGGGAAGATGGAATACAAATGCGAGACCTCTCAAGTGGCTGTGGATACCATGCACGAGTGGATCGAGACCGATGCCTGTGGAGTGGATAGGAAGTCTGTTGGCATATCTTCAGAGGCTCTCCTTCAGCCTCGCTTCACTACCAAGCTCTGCTCACCGGCATGTTACTACAACTGTCCCAACATTGATGACCTTTACTTCAACTTGGCCCTCGGAGAAGGTAATTCCTGACCGCGAATCAATCCGCCCCCATCTGCTTTGAAGCAACATCGTCCTCTCAAATCTCCACTATTACTGACTCCGCCATCAGTTTTTAACAGGTGACCATTAGTCGGATCTCTGAGGTGCAACGGAGCAACCTGAAGCGGGTCATGAGAGAGGTCCGAAGTTCCGGAGCAGCATCCGGTCCCATGGGCACTGCGCCTATGGGGAGTCTTTCTGGCGAATACTATGAGATTGGATATGACCCTGCTGAAGCTCCCATGTATTACTAGGTGTCATATTTACATGAGAATTGTAAGCTGCTATGTCACCTCCAACTTGTATGGGTTTGTGCTATTCTGGCAAATGAAAGTAGAACACTGTACGAAACCTAAACAAAGTTTTTATCACTTCATTCCAACGCAAGCATAATCGCCTTTGCTAGCAAAGTTCAAGCGATCATAATGCATTCTATTGGTTTTTTCTTCTTCTTTTTGATAATTAAATGGTAGGAAGCACGATCGGCAAAAAGACCAGCTAAAATTTATTGACACATAAATTTTACCATTTTTATTTCAGACTTAATTGCATAGAAAATTAGGGATTTATCTTCTTTTTTTAAAGTAAAAAGTAAAAGGTAAAGTAAATGATTTTCATTAAAATGCATCACATATAGACGTTAGGAGCATTTGGATTAATAGTATTAATTATTAAAATTTGCAAAAAAAAAAATTATTATCAATTTTAATTATTATTATTAAAAAGGAATGGAAAACTAACCGTGCCGGGCCGGGCCTCTTTTGTCTTTCCCTTCATTCTCTTCACCTGGGCCGGCCCAGTCGATTTTCCCCTCCTTCGGCCCAACCCTTATCTTTTCCTCCTTCCCCACCTCTTCGCGCCTGCGACAAAAAGAGCACGGAGGAAGGGGAACAGGACAGAGTGAGGATTCTGCTTCTTCTTCTTCTTCTTCGGCTGAAAAGACCAGAGGGAGGGGACGGAGAGAAAGCGAGACACACAGCCGAGCTTCGTTCTCGACCGAGCGTTACCTGACCATCCCAGACGCATGCCGACGACCTCTAGCCGACATACTCGAGCCCGCCGCCTCCTCTTTCACGGCGACCGAATTCCGGTGAGTTTTCCTTGGGGTTCGATCCACTTGTACCCAAGGATCCGGCTCGGCGACATCGAGGCGGCTGAACATAGCTCGATTCGCTTCGGACTCACCTCCTGGTCGTCGTCGCCGAGCCGGGTAGGAACCCCCGCGGTTGAACGCTAATCCCGCGAACCTCTTTGCCCTCCTTGTTCTGTCCTTGTCTCGAGCGAGGTGAGAGTCGACTCCATTTCTTTAGTTCTGGCTCGTGCCAGATCTGAATGAGTTGGTTTTTGTGGAATCCGAACGTTGCTCGTTGATTACTTTTGAGTTTGGGTGTGCGCTCAAGCCTCCGAACAAGTCAATATTTGCTCCCCAACTCACCGCTCGCCATATGTTTGAAGAAATGCCCGAACCAAATCTGTTCAAGTTAGTCTCAGATTCCGACTTGTCTAAAAGACATTGCAATTTGGTTTTGTTCAGCGCAAGGTTGTTCTTGATTTTTAGGCTGCGCATGATAACATTTCTTGGCCGTGGAACAATTTTTTTTTCAGAAATAGTTCTTTTCTATTTTTATTCGGGGAACAATTTCTATGTAAAAACCCGTTTAGTAACTACACAAAATTTTTACTCTAGAAATAGAAAAATAATAGAAATCCGTTTGGTAAAAAACAGTTTCTTTTTTATATTTATTTGTTTTTTTATTTTTTTTCCGTAGACCGCCGCCACATCGCCGAACGCCGCGCGCTGCCGCACGCGCCGGGTCGACGTGCGGCGGCGGTGGTTGGTCGGCCTCTGCGGCAGCGGGAAGAACGGTCGGCCGGGCGGCGGTCGGCGGCAAGGCGGCGGCGGCGGCGGTCAATGGCGGTTAGCAAGAGAAGAATAAAATAAAAAAAAAATTTACTTATTTCTTAAACTTGTTCCGGGAACAAGAAGCAACTTTTTTTACTTCTCATTTCTATTCCAAAACCATTCCCGGGCTAACTTTTTGTTCCCGGAACAAAAACTAAGGTGCGCATGGTAACATTTCTTGGCCGGAACAATTTCTTTTCGGAAATAATTCTTTTCTATTTCTACTATGGGGAACAATTTATATGTAAAAAAACCCGTTTGGTAACTACACCAAATTTTTACTCTAGAAATAGAAAAAGAATAGAAATGCGTTTGGTAAAAACAATTTCTTTTTTATATTTATTTGTTTTTTTATTTTGTCGGTAGATCGCCGCCATCGCCGGACGCCGCCGCCGCCGCACGTCGCCGTTGGTCGACCGCCGCTTGCCGACTACCGCCGCCGATCGCCGGGCCGACCGACCGCCGCCCGCTGGTTTGCCGAAGGCCGACCGTCGCCGCCCCGCCGGAGGCCGATCGACCCGCCCGCCGCCCGGTCGTCGCCGAACGCCGCCACCGCCGCCAGACGTCCGCCGCCGGTCGAGCCGTGCCTGTCCGACTCGCCGCCAATCGCCACCGCACGGCCCATCGGCTGCCGACCGCCGGCCGCCCGGCCAAGCCGCCCGGCGGTCGACGGCGGCCGATGGGCCGTGCGGTGGCGATTGGCGACGGTAGTCGACAAGCGGCGGTGGACAAAGGCGGCGGCGGCGACGACCGGCCGGCGGCGTCTAGCGGCGTTCGGCGATGACCGGCAAAGTGTCCGCGGCGACTAGCGGCGTCCGGCAGCGTCCGGCGACGACCGGCGGCGGCGTTCGGCGATGACCGGCGGCACGGCGAGGGTCGTTCGGCCTCCGGCGGCGGCCGGTGGCGACCGGCGGTGGCGACGGGCCGGTCAACCTCTAGCGATCGGTGGTGGCGGCGGTCGGTCGGCCTCCGGCGATCGGTGGCGGTAGTTGGCGGCGCGGTCGACCGGCGGCGGCGTGCGGCGATGGCGGCATCCGGCGGCGTTCGGCGACGTCCGGTGACGACCGGCGGCGATGGCGGGGTCGGTCGGCCTCGCGGCGACGATGGTCGGTCGGCCTCCGGCGACCGGCGGCGGCGGCAACAGAGCGGCGGTCAACGGCGGTTAGCAAGAGAAGAATAAAAGAAAAAAAAATTCACTTATTTCTTAAACTTGTTCCCGGGAACAAGAAGCAACTTTTTTTTACTTCTCATTTCTATTCCAAAACCATTCCCGGGCTAACTTTTTGTTCCCGGGAACAAAAACTAACTTGCCATTATCAAACAAGGTTTCTATTCTTTTTTTGTTCTAAGAGAATAATAGAAATTGTTGGGTCTGGGAAGTTTACCATGCGCAGCCTAAGTTGCCGTTATCAAACATGTTTCTATTCTTTTTTTGTTCCGAGGAAAAGAAGAATAGAAATTCTTGGGCTGGGGAAGGTTACCATGCGCAGCCTTAGTGCGTTGTCTTCATCAAAGAATGGGCTGGTTATTGTTTTAACAAAAAGTGGTCGTAGGCGTTGAAAATAGGCTGAGTTCTGGTTATGGAGCC
This sequence comes from Eucalyptus grandis, assembly GCF_016545825.1. Classification (NCBI taxonomy): domain Eukaryota; kingdom Viridiplantae; phylum Streptophyta; class Magnoliopsida; order Myrtales; family Myrtaceae; genus Eucalyptus; species Eucalyptus grandis. The sequence continues at coordinate 33,280,013 of NC_052613.1, forward strand.
AGCAAGTGTTGGGCTTAAGTTCTAGTTTGGTAAGCTGGGTTTTGTTTGGGCTGGGTTTGTACTCGAGCGAGTTGGGTTTAGCCGACGAGTGCAGTTGACCGGAGAGCCCAATCTATATTCTTGGCCCAAGCCCGAGAGTCCAAGTTCAACCCGTGTTCGGATCGGGCTCCCTATTTTCGGATTAAATTTTTAAAAGAAATTAAAAAATTTCAAATTTCAAAAATGATTTTATTTAAAATTTAGCTTTTTAGTAATTTTCTCTTAAAATGTGCGAAAATCCTTGATGAAAATATTTTGCTCAAAATGGAACGAGCTCTTAAGGTTTTACAATAGGGTTCAAATGCCAAGTGGTTGTTCGCACATCTTTATTTCGACTATAATTGAATTGCAGACCCTCAACATGTTGATTGTTAGTCTAGTTAAAAATGGTACCTTTCTTAGCGTTAGATACTTGTTTTGCTTTGCAATTTATTTATCACTTCATTGGTTGTTGATTGTTATTTTAATGAATGCACATTCATATAATCATCTCATATGTTAGTGAATAAGTTTAAAATCAATCCAAATTGCCTGATAAAACTTTTCTTGAATTGAACAAGAATATGTACCAAAAGGGCATTAGTTGATTAATTAGTGTAATCTAGTTCTCGACCTTAAATTCTCTAGCGCTCTCACACTTCACTTGGTTTCTAGCCGATCCTAATAGATTAGTGGCAACTCATTTATAGAAAATTTAATACTGTAATTTGAACATCTAATGTTGCACAAGGTATAGGTTTGGAAGAGCCTGCATCTAAATCATGGGTTGCAAACCCCTTTTTTAGGTAATATCCTTAAACCTATAGGTCACGACAAACTTTACCACAAATTTACCGGCATAGGAAAGAATTCCGTATCTTTTAGCACATAATACTAGCCAATGCTAGAAATTTATAATCACTAACTTGAAAAACCATTAAAAAGGAGAAGGAGAAGGTGGATAACTCTTTTTTATTTTTTTTAATGGCTGTCACGTGGTTCGATCAAGTTTTGGCATGAGTCGAGGTCACTCTCGCTATATGTTTTGGTTGGAGCAAATACAAAAAAATGTTGTTGAGCAATTGATTTTTTTTCCTCATATTTAAAAATAGGAATTGATCAATTTTACGTGCATAATTTCGAATGTATAACAAGATCTTTGTAAACTTGTCGCTTTCCTCCATTCTCAAAACTAGAAATTACATAACGGGGATTGAGCAAAATCATGGCTCAATAAGAGGGATGGTCACTACATTCTATAAGAGCAAGCAATGGACAATGTAACATTATGTATGTATGTATGTGCATCATGACAATAGCTCCAACATGCATTCTCAAATAATGTGTATATTCCATACATTTTCTTTCCATAATTGCATAACTCATAGCGTAACATATAAATATAATCATTCTCAATCCCTCAGGTAAAAAATCCTATGGTCATGCTTTGTCGGATAACATAGCCCGAAAACCATATCCGGTATGGTTAAAACCAAAAAAGCTCATAGATTATGATTAAGCCCCGAAAATCAAGTCACCATGATTAAATCTCAAAATAGAACCGGTCTGTGAACATAGACACCAGATCTCACTGCATAGGTTGATGATGAGCACAAAAGCTAGATCATAATCCAATATGCGTGCATATAGATATCATTAACATAGATAATAATTTCAGCTTGATAACTTCTCCGAACCACATTTACTTGATGCCAAAATTATTCAATGCCTGTTCCATTTTTCCATAAATAGGACGCCACGAATTATTATTTTTCTAGATTTCAATAATCATGCCATGAATTAATACATAAAAGTTTCGTTCACTATAAAGAAAATGTCATGCTGCTTTTACCAAATATGGAAGTGGTAGAAGTCGCCTACCTCAATAACTCACAAAGTCATACTATACGAAGTCAACCATTGGATCTGCCTAATCCTAAACACAATTTAAAGCTCATTATCAGAAAATATTAACTTAATATAACAACTAGACTGTCTTGGGGAAAAAAGCCTGTTTCGGTAAAATTATGAAAATGCCCTCCGAGGTTCGGTCTTAGGTTTTGTGGGCTCGACACATATCAAATAGCTCAAAAATACTTACAAGTTAGTAAATTACCACAAATTTTGCCGGAATGTCAGAAAATAATTTTTCTCATGAAATTGACCTAAAATTGAATTTTCGGAATACTTAAGAGTTTGGAAATATTTTTAGAACAAGCAGGAGGAACTCCAAATAAGTGGTATTTCGATAGCAGTTGCTTGCGACACATGACCGGTGATGCTACCGAATTCAAGCCTTGTTCAAAACGATAGTGTATTGTCACCTTTGGAGGAAAAGGTAAAGACATAATTATTGGTAGGGGCAACATAAAGCTGGGCAATCTGATCATCAAAGATGTCTCTCTCGTAAAGGGACTTAACTCACGAAGGCTTCAGGATAAGTTTCGAAGAAGGTAAATGTATCGGGATAAGTAAATACAAATTTCAATCATTTCCTTTTCTTTAGGCTTTCTCTGTTGTACATATAGACAGGATTTGTATCTGAATGACTAGATATATCTATGTATCCTGGAAAGATGAATATCCTCATGCCAATATCTTGTTACAGCGACTCGCCAGCTTTATTGAAGTATGGGCATCAAAAAAGTCACTTGCTCTTTTAACATCCATGTAGAGCAGTTTTACAGGGTTCAAGTTGGCATACAATCGCCGGAAGGGATCGCCAGAACACGAGGAATATTATGAAGATGTGGTGATTTTTGAAGTTTCATAGGAGGTGACTGTTCTGTTTCATGATTGGGAAGTGTATCAATGCTTGGACAATTGTCTACTCAACCAATGTATGTAATTTCTGGAATTGTGCTCATAAGCACTTAAATCCTCTTCAACAGGGAGATGGTTAATCATTCAAGTAAATTATTCTGGAAACTGGATACCTTTCTCCATGTTTTTGCTGCTTAAAAAGGGATTTCCCGTGAAAATGCTGCCTTCAACTCCTCCAAAGAAAATGCCATGTTTCTTCTCTCTCTCTCTCTCTCTCTCTCTCTCTCTCGCATATTTATAGTGCCCTAGCAGTCATTTTTTTCTATAAGCTTTGTGCCTTTTGCTATGCAGATTTAACAATCAAGTAGATACTTGTGTTTTAGGTGGATTTCATTTCTGCATTATTTCTTTCTTGTTTCATTAGAAGTGTGTTTTCCATTGATCTTTCATAATTTTCTTTTGGTTTTTTGCATCTGATATAGCAATATGCTCAAACTTGACAATTTCTGCATTAAGGGCTTACTTATTTATCATCCCAAGATCTACTGTAAAATAAATTTCTCTGTTTGGTGCTACCTTTTTACATAGTAAATTCATTCCTGGGAATGGTAATAGTAAAGTGCTTGAATATTTGGTTCACTGCGAAGAAGGTGCTCTCTGGAGGTTTGGATGGATAAGCTCCTACCTGATACCGATATATCACGATCTGCTAGGTAGCAAACTTTCTCAAGCTTGAAGCTGCTGGGAGGTAATGTAGGGGCTTGTCTGATAAATCCTCATTACTTCATTATTATCTTCACTTGAACCGAGATTGTTGCATGACAGACATGAGGGTAATGGTACTAGTATATTTTTTCCTTTTATTTTGCAGATTTTCATGGGGTACATCAACAGAGCTCAGATGCAAATTTGATTGCCACTGGTGCAGTTCCACTGCTAACACCACAACCTGTAGCTGATGTTTTTAATAGTGTTGCAAGTCCATCAATATTGTCAGAGCAGGGCAATGATCCATCCTACGACATATCTGAACTTGGATATGCAAGACTTGGGCATAGTGATCCTGCTGATCTTGGCATCGACAAATCTGAATGTGAGCTGGCCTATCGAGAAGCAGGTTTGGAGTACGGACTCTTCAATGGAAAGTCCATTTTGGACAATATCGAAAGATTTTCCTCACTTGAAGTATGCAACAGAGGTGTAAACAGCATGGTGAGTGGCAGAGGAGCCCCATTGCAAACAACACTACGTACAATCCCAAATTTCCTGGCGCGCAACATTCTGCCGCCGCAAGGTTACAGTTTTCGAAGGGTCTTAGCTGTCCCTCTTCCATCGGAAGAGGGCATAAGTTGAACAGAGTTCTTACAACTGCGCAAGAGAGTTTATCTACAGCAAAAACAGACATGGAAGATCTCATAGCCAGGTTGGATCAAGAGATTACTTTAAGACAATTCTTAACAACAAAAGTATGTTCTTTCCTCTTGGGGAAAATGTCAAGTCTTGTATCAACCCATCATCTCCGATCAAGAGAAATGTTTGCTGCCTCTCCACCAATTTGTATTTTGAGATTTGTGCCATCCAGAATTTCAGCTTCTATGCAGTAAATTACTGGTATTTCTTTCCCCAGCTGGTCCCTGCGAACTTCTCCCTGTAGTTTGAACATATACCAGTAGTCATTTTGATAGTATATGCAGGACTAATCAGACGTACTCGAAGGATGAAAGGCAGTACGGATCTATTTGATGAATACTTCACATGTGTAGCCCTTGGAAGTGGCGGTATTCAAATTTGTTATATTTTCCGTGTTGTTGGGCTTTTATATGGATGCTTAATCTGTCATGGGTCGTTCTGGTTGTCATATCCCCATCTTGAGACCATTACATGGTTAAGAGACTGTCATTACCTAGTTACGCGTCGACTTTTCTGACTTCTGCCACATACTCGTGTTCATTCACGTGTCATTGTTTTAGATGATGCAACTAAATTCATATAGATTGTGTCTTGAAGGTCAAAGATCTTGAAGTGAAACTTGATTACCAAAAGAAAAATTGAGGAAGATGCGAACGGTCTAGTTCATCGACAATGCAACACTGGGGAAACGAGCCATTTCAGTAATTTGTTGTGCTTTAAAGCCATAAGAAATGATGAAGATGTTGAAGAAGTTGGTAATTCACATTGTATCTTGCGAAATTTATTCTTTGATTGACATTTCCTCCAGAATTAGAATGGTTTGTTCATATCAAATGGCGACACTCCCACGACTCTTTCAAGAAGTAGTAGTTTGGATGTACACACTTCTAAGAGTTTATATACATAGGAAATAGGTTTTGTTAATGGATTTTAGCTTTATGACTTCCTTTTGGTATTTGTAATCATTGTCCTTCCGCTGTATATTTGTAGAACCTTAGACAATTTCTTTTACATCGCTAAGAATCCAGCATAGTAGCCTGTTTTCTTTTAGGTCTTTGGATTCCGACTAAACTAAGTGCAAATCCTTGATTGATATCATCGACGACTATTTCCATGAGTATCAATATATGTGTTGCAGATGCAAGAAGAAATGACTTGCTTACTTCAATCCAATGAAGCCGATCTAGTTCTCAAATAAAGGCATACGTGATATCCGTGAGCAGAACTAAAAAGTACAATAATAGTTTCTTTGCACTCTGTAGTGCTTTCGGTTTCAAACGGCAGGAACAAGATAATACACAAAAGATATTCTCAGATTTTTCACCAACACAAAGAATGGAATCGATTTTATCTTGGCAAACACAAAGTTCTCCTAAGAAATTTATAAAGAATGTGAACAACTATTATTACATCAACTAATACTTGTTACAATAATTAAATATTAAATCACGTCTTTATTTAACAATTTAAGCTTTTAAAATAGTTAGAAGTGATGCGACATAAAATCTCACATAATAACATAGCTGGAAGTGCTTAGCTCGAATCTTTTCAGACTTCATTTGCCTATATATATATATAACCTAAGCATGAGAGAGTGTGTTAAAATAATGAAGTATTAAATTACATCTTCATTTAACAGTTTAAGTTTTTTAAAATAGTTGACAATGGTCCCACACAAAATCTCACAATACCTCTATAGCCATCATCCCATTTATGAACCACCTTGTAATTCCAACAACAACGTAACTGTTTAATCCATGGATCATGTTGAGAGCTTTCTTTTTTCCTTTATTTTGAAATTCAAGAATATTACAAAAGCGATTGGTGCTTTATTTATTTGTGAGACTGACAATGCACATGCATGCATGCTTTAAACCGAATATTTCTAACAATTACAAACAGAAAATATAGAGGAAGAAGAAACCAAAGGAACTTTTACCAACCGCAAGAGGATGAGATGTTTTATTCTTTCTAGAGTCGGTTGAAGATATCACCCGCTCCATTTCTGCAAGTATCCTTCCATGCTTTGTAAGTGCCCAAAAAGAGTTCAAAATGCACTAGACATGTGTCTGGAATATGTAGATCAAGCGACTTTTCCCGTGGAAACCGGTGAGACTCAAATGCCGCAGCTCCTTAAACTTTGATAAATCAGGCAACCCTTCCGGTGGAAGACCCCGAGACTCAAAACCCGCAGCTTCTTTAATTTTGATAAAGCAGGCAACCTTTCTAAAAACTGCATTCGTCAATACTCAACTCCTCTAGCGATTCCAATTTCTCCACACCTCGAATCTCCATTAGCGCGGGGCAAGATCTCGTACTGAATTGTTGGAGCCCCTCTAAGCCTGATATAGTAAGCCTCCTAACCAATTTATCTTCATGAAATCCCAACATACGCAGTTTCTCCAGTTGTTGTCCAAGTACATCATCAAATTCGACCTTCCTTAGCTGACTATGATAAAACCATAAACGAGACAGATTTTTCAAGTTGGAAAACAGTGACCTTTTCATGGGTGACTTCACATGACGTAGAGTCAATTCTTCAAGACTAGATGGAAGCCCCTTGAGAGATTGTAGGCGAACACAAGTTATCTCAAGAATACGAAGACAAGAAAGAGTAGCCAAATTAATTCGAGGTAATTTGACGTCTCCAATGACAAGTGTCAATTTCTCTAGACAATATAACCCCTTGATCCACTTTATATTTGGGGCTCCTTGTCTGAATTCTGGGAACCAAGGAGTGTCGTACTTTATATGAAGATCGACTAAGTTAGATAGGTATGAGAGGTCGAGGGCTGTCCACAATAAAAGAGGTGAGAATTTTAACTCCTTCAAACTCACAAGAAGCTTTGGCAACTGTTCAAGTTCATAACATTGATCCAAACAAAGTTGTTGGAGATGAGAAAGCTTATTCATAGTTGTGGGCAATCTCCTAATCTTGCTCTTTGATAGCTGTAGCCCCCTAAGAAAAGATAGACCCTGAATTTCACTTGGAATTTCTCCCTCCATATTTTCACAAAGTATCCAGCATTCAAAACTTTAAGATTCTTTAGCATCCATATGGCATTTGGTAGCTCTCTAATCATAGTACCAATTACACCTACAATCTCCAATTGTTTGAGCTTTCCAATAGAAGTAGGTAACTTTGTAATCTTTGTGTAGTTCAAATCTAGCACTAGCAAAGATTCTAGCCCTCCTATTTCCTTCGGTAGCTTCTTTATAGGAGCCTGAAGCATGCTCATCTTCCTCAACTTTTTAAGATTCCCAATAGACGCAGGTAATTTTCTAATTCTTGTTCTGGTCAAATCTAGCTCAAGCAAAGACTCTAATCCTCCTATTGTCTTCGGTAGCTTCGCTATCCAACTGTCTATAAGTGCCATCGTCCTCAACATTCTAAGACCTCCTACGGAATTTGGAAGTTTAGGCAAATTAGAATTAGTCAAAGACAATCCATTCAAACTTGTCATCTCTCCAATGGAATGTGGAAGTTCATGAATGGACATCCCTTTTATTATTAGCGTTGATAGGGATTTTAGACTACCAAATATAGAAGGTTTTGGAAAAAGGTCATCACAACGATTTGCCTCTATCGGGCTATAAAGGGTCACGATATTCCAAGAGCAGATTTTTAAGTACTTTAGGTGCTCTAGTTGAGAGAGAGAGCCATCATTTACTAGCAAGCTTGCACATGATCGAATAGTCAATCTCCTCAAATTTGAGCATTTCGAGAAGTCGGGAATCCTTTTCATGCAAATAGATCTCTATAACTTTCAAGTTCTCACTCACCTAAAAAAACAAAATCAAGAATTAGCCAATTCAAGAAATGATAAGTTTGAATAGCAAGACAAATGTGATAAAACAAGTAAACTGCATGATATGATGTTTGTACCAGGCATGACTTCCATCCGGCCCAATCTTCAGTAATATCACTACGGCTAAGCAAGAGCACTACTAATTTCTCCAGGCACAAATTCGTTGCACTTAAATCCAAAGGGCAACCAACCCAAGTTAACCATGTTAACTTTGAGAGAAGATTCTGGAAGTCCCCAGCAAAGTCTCCGCCCTCTAATTCCAAGAATCTTAGATTGGGCAGCTTTGAAAATTGTTCACTTGTGAAAGTTTGCTTTTGGAGAGTCTTGTTAGCTTGAGTGCTACTACTTTCTGTGTCCCCTAGTAATAGGAAAAGCATAAGTGAACATTTGAACTGGATGACAAACAAGGTGCTGTACAAGTTTGAGGAGCTTGATTATGTTCAGTGTAATAAACACACATTATTGGTTCATACAAATCTAAATTGAGAAAAGAATAAGTAAGAAGTTCATACAATTGAAATGAATGGCTTATGTTGTATAAAGCAAAATAATATTTTCAATCTATCAATTTAAGCTTTGTTGCCAAATGATTGCAAAAAACTTTAATATCGCTGAGCAAAACCGTTTGATAGAAAAATACTGCCCCCATAATTAACCTTTTTTGCAACAAAAAGGTTCTGCAATGGTTTTGCAATTTAGAAAAAAGTTGCCAGACCAAATTAAAAAAAAAAAAGTCTCTTGAGTTTATAACCCCATTCCGAGTCTATGCCCCGAAATCTGCTTGGCCTAGGGTGTGTGGAAGCTTGATATACTCAAGAGTTTCCCTTATTAGGTTTCCTGTGAGGTTTATTACAAGATGAAGACAAGAGCTAGAAAGTCTTGTTTTAGGACTCGTTGCTGATTCTACATAATAAAAGAGCATGCAAAAAAGGGATCCGCTTTCATAATAGTAAAGATATTCAACCAACCTCATAAAAGTCTCTCGTATGTTGTTTGAAAGCTCTACCGGGCTAGAAAGTCTTGTTTTAGGACTCGTTGCTGATTCTACATAATAAAAGAGCATGCAAAAAAGGGATCCGCTTTCATAATAGTAAAGATATTCAACCAACCTCATAAAAGTCTCTCGTATGTTGTTTGAAAGCTCTACCGGGCTATACACAAAAGATTACATACTATAATCAATTACAAAATCTATTACCAAATTTCAGGTAAGGGGTCTCATTACAGAGTAATGTTGCTAACGATTTCCAACTTAGCAAAAAGGAATAAAATCAGCCTTAAATAGCCTTGATAGCCTGGGGAGTTGCAATATGGATATGCTTTCACATAATTGGTTGAACAAACTAGTATTTAAATGTAATCCTGAAGTGTTTGCTACTATTAACTTTCATGTTGTAACCTTTTAGATATGATAGATAACGGAATTACCATCATCAATTCTTATAAGCCTTTTTTTTTTCTTTGCCAAAGTAAAAGTTAAATAAAAAAATGTACCAGCAAGAACTAACTCCACAACCTTTGGAAAATGCATGGTTGAGTTTTTCCTAAAGAAAATAGTAAGGTGACAATAGCTTACCTTTTTCCTCTGAACCACTTCGAGGGCAAACTCAGGCTCCCACAACCTGCTACAATTCTCTGGAAAATTGATGTCTTCACACCTAACGATTTCTCTTCCAAGATCTCTAAGTTGATCATGCATCCAAAATTTAAGATCTTTTGTAATCTTTATCAAAGACTTACGAGTAAGGACAAGTAGTTCCATCTCCGGAAAATAGTTGGAAGCTTTCCACATATAGCTCGGGTGGAGTATATCTTTTCCAATGAAGAAACATGCAATATCAAGAAAGATCTCTTGTTGCTCAGCCTCTAACATGTCATAACTGACTTTTAATTTATTGAAGACTTCCCGGTTGGGCACCGACTTTAACTTCTGCAAAGTGACTTTCCAAGACGTTTTGCTCTTGCCTTGAAGTGAGGAACCAATAACCGCAATAGCTAAAGGAAGTCCACCTGTTGTGGTAGTAATTTTCCTTGAGATATCATCGAAGTCATGTGGTGGTAAATCCATCTCGAAGGCATGTTTACTAAAAGCCGAAGAGCATAGAAAAAATCCATTTCTTTCATTTTATAGTATTGAAACTCTTGAGAATGTGCTTGGAAACTACTCTCTTTGTCCTTCTCTTTGATTGGCAAAAAGTTGATGTCCCTTGTTGTAATGATTATTCTGCTTCCTGAATCAAACCAATCACTCTTCCCAGCTAGCTTAGAGAGTTGATCCCTATTATCCACATCATCAAGAATAAGGAGAACTTTCTTATCACAAAGTGTTTTTCTAATCATTTCAATCCCCATGTCAACAGAAGTGAGAGTTTCTAGAAATTGGGATTGAAGAATTTCTAATAATAATGTTTTTTGTAAGTCAACAATTCTTTTGTGTTTTGCAGATTCACGAATGTCTGAAAGGAAGCTACAGACTGCAAATCGGTTGGAGATTTGATTAAAGACAGCTTTTGCTAGAGTTGTTTTACCAATGCCGCCCATTCCATGGATGACCAAGTAGCAAACATCATGAGAACCTTCATTTAACTTGTCAATGATAGCTTCAACATGATCATGAATCCCGACTAAATGATCAGGCAATTTTCTCTTTCTACTCATCAGCTTGGTCAAAACCTCATAAACAATATTGTTGATGATTTCACCCTGGCTAAATGGATATTTAAAACGTTGACAAAAAATTTGGGTGTCAATAGTTGGTCATCTTAAGGTGAAACTTGAAACTATAAGAAAAATTGAGGAAGATGCTGATAGTCTTTTTTATTGACAATGCAACATTGAGGAAACAAGCCAATTTGACAATTTGTTGTACTTTAAAAATGTACATCCAAACCAAAGAAAATGATGAAGATGATGAAGAAGTTGGTCATATGCATTATGTCATTTCTCTTGTGAAATTTATTCTTTAATTGACATTTCCTCTAGAATTAGAATGGTTTGTTCATATCAAACAATGAACGCTCCATGACTCCAACATTTCAAGAAGTGGTAGTTTTAGATATACATACTTCTAAATAACGCTTCTCTTTCCCGGATGCATCCATTTCTTGCACGAGCTTGACAATGACTGATGATGTCACGCCCCGATCCTCAGTCACGTGCCCATCCTTATTTTATCTGGTCGATTTTAAACTTGCAATATCCCAGGACTACGTATCACCGACCTTTTTATTTATTAAGCACATACATAAGCAGTTATTAATCCCCAGACAACAAAACAATGTGATAGAAAAGTGGGGCCATAATTTCCATACTGAAATTCACAACCACTCTTTTACACAAAGCACCTCATATATATAATGTAATACTATTCACAGGGGTCTGATCAAACACTTCTCCACATATTATCAAGGTCTGACAAAACAAGATGGGATCTCAGTCCTCATCCGGGTTGTACTTAGGATCCTCCCCGTGGTCATCTTCTTCTCCAAAATGTTCCTCCTCATTTGGTTCCACATCAGGGTTCTCCTCTTCAGGTTCCTTCTCCTCAGGCTCCTCATCAAGGTCCTGAAATGGTTATTCAATAACCATTAAGACCACGTCTCAGCAAGTTCTACCCCCTAAGACTCGATTAGTAAACTAATACACCTTAGGGCTGCCTATGCACAACATGAGTCAGAGGACTTACCTGGGCCTCAGATTCCACCTGCATATTAGCACAAATCAAATAAGCACCCAAGCAATCACATCACAGATCGAAGCATTGATCTAATCGACTTAGTCGATTTCATGTCAGGAAGACCACTCACGATCATCTCCCTTCAATCATTCAATTCACAACATCAAACCAAGGCAATGAATCACATCAAGTCACACTCAGATCGAATCATCGATCAATCGACCTAGTCGATTACAAGTCAATCAGACCATCTCATGGTCATTTCAAATCAATCGGTCCATTCACAACATCAGATCAAGCAATGATCAATCGACCTAGTCG